>NC_056726.1:797095759-797300866 GCF_019279795.1 Protopterus annectens
CTCCTGATGATGTTTCCTTAAGGGACATCCTAGAAATCCTGAAACAGAGGGGTGGCTGGACTTCCATCCAACCTTCCTCAGAGGAGTCAGTATATTTTCAGTCTTTCTATGCCTAACTCTCTACCTCTTGGATTTCTCTGCCCGCTGACGATCTCATCAAGCTGATTGCACAGCGGGCATGAAAGTTGCTTGATGCTATCAAGCCAATCCCTAAAAGACCAGACCGCATATTGTCAACCCCTAAGTATCAACCACACTGGGCTGAGGGAATTCCAGGAGACACCGTGGTGGTAGCGGCAGTCACTAAGAAGGAACTTGCCGAGAAATGTCCTACTCTCCATCCCCTAATAAGGAATCTTGGGCTATGGATAGATTTGGGAAGAGCGTATATGCTTCATCTACCTTCGGACTTAGGTTCTTGAATTACATAGCATATTTTACCAGATTGCAAAGAGATCTGATAAAAGAACTTTCAGATACCCTTTCAGGACCAGTAGCTGAAGGAGTCCAAGACAAAGTAATTTCTTAGCTCGCAACCCTAGAATCGATATCCAACTCGTCCATGAGGCTAACTGCACATGCTGCCGAAGAGTCAACGAGAGCTGCGGGTTTAGGCATAGCCATCAGGAGACATGCCTGGATGCACTTATGTGAGTTTGCAGAGCCATTTAAGTCTTCTTTTGTCAATGCTCCATTTGACTGAACATCCGTATTTGGTCCCAAAGCCAAAGAGACTCTAGACAGATGAGAGAAAGATGGGAAGACTCTTTCTGCCTTAGGCATACACTTTTCCACTCCAGAGCAGCCTTATTTCAGGAACCAGTGGAGTGGGAGGCTATGGTTTAGAAAGATCAATGGGCCTTTCAAGGACACATGTGGCAATGACTTCTCCCAGGGCAGAAGTGGGGTAATAATGGAAGAGGCAGAGGTGGCCCGTAGAATCAGGGTTCCGAGGATTCTTTCTCTTGGAACTCCTATCACCATTCCTGAAAGGAGGCCTGATTGCCTTCCTCTGGAGGAAGTCGGGGGGTGATTATCCCTGTACCAGCATGCCTGGCTAAGGATTACAAAGAACCTTTGGGTGCAGAGGATTATAACTAGAGGTTGCAGTGTTCCCTTTCTAATTCAGCTGCAGCCTATGACCAAAATCCCAGACATTCCACCCAGTCACAGGAAAGCAGCAGTCTTAGAAATTCAAAAACTGCTTGACAAAAGAGTCATCCAAACAGTCCCTCCAGACCAAGTAGGATCCGGAATTTACTCATGGTTCTTTTTAGTGCCAAAGAAGACAGGGGACTGGAGATCAATTTTGTATCTCAGCAGGCTGAAAAATCAGTTCAGCAAATCAAATTTCGGACAGTCATGGTTTTGTCTATCCTTCCCTTTTTGGGGAAAGATGATTGGATGAGCTCTGTAGATCTTAAGGAAGCATATTACTATGTAAAAATGGGCAAATGGTCCAGAAGATATTTGCTCCTCCGGTTGGGAGCCAGTCACTATCAGTTCAGAACACTCCCCTTTGGTCTCACCACAGTGCCCAGGGCATTCAGCAAATGCATGGCAGTGGTGGCAGCTCATCTCAGACTGCAAGGATTCTAAGTGCTTCCATATCTAGATGACTGGGTCCTTATCACTCCCACCAGGTGTCTTCTTGAGGAGGCTCAAGGTTATACTCTTCAGTTCTGTTCTGATCTATGTATTACTGTAAACTACAAAAAGTCCAAGTTGGAGCCATGTCAACAGTTAACAAAGTACCAGCAAGCCTTCTCGTACACGCCCTAGGGTCTATGGCATTTTCTATCACTCTAGTTCCATTAGCAAGTATCACATGCAAATCTTTCAGTGGATTCCAGTGTGTCAGTGGTTGATGTTAGACCAGCCAATGCCTCATTTGATCACTATTACCAACTGATGCAGGCAGGATCTACAGTGGTGGCTTCACTTCAGTGAGAATTTGATGGGCCTTTCCTTTGCCCCTCTCAGCCCCAAGCCATAGTGACCACGGATGCATCCCAGATAGGGTGGTGGGGACATTATTTGGGAAAGACAGTCCAAGGCACTTGGGCCCCTTTGGTGGCCATTTTGCATATCAGTGTTCTAGAGATGAGGGCAGTGTTGTTAGCATTGCAAGTATTCCACCTAGCCCTCCCCTTGGGAACAGTTGCAGTCCAAACAGACAACATGGCAGTAGTCTGGTACATCAACAAACAAGGGGGAGCCAGGTACTATCCCCTCTGTCGGGAAGCTGTCAGAGTTTGGCAATGGGTGATTTCATCCGACCACTTTCTCATTGCAACATACTTTCCAGGTAGTTCCAGCGTGATTGCAGACAGACTGAGCCAGTGTATCCTAATGCCTCAAGAGTGGTCTCTCAATCCAACAGTCAGGGAAAAGATATTTTGCCGCGTCTATATTATCCTATTAAAGTTTCAGAATATCGAATATGATATGGTTGACACCATATCATCGAATTCTGAAACATTGAAAGATAAAAAAATGCCTAAAAACAAAAAATAAATAAAAAATTACCTTACCAAGAGATGCTGTTCCCCACAATTGGCCCCCCCAGTTTACTCTATGCATTTCCCTTGATTCCTCTTATATCCCAATTTCTAAAGAAAGCCGTCAGGATGAAGAACAAGATAATCCTCATTGCCCTGTTCTGGCCTCACCAAATCTGTTTTCCCTTTCTTTGGCCTCATCTAGTTCAGAAATCGTTAATCCTGGATCTAACTCCAGACATGTTGTCCCACCCAGACAGATTGGTTCACCCACCCAAATCTACAGAACCTCAAGCTCACAGCATGGCTTCTCCAGTTCCCAGGATTGCTAGGCATTCCTCTCTTAGTTCATCAGCTCCCTCACTTTCTCACACAGGAAAGATGTATCTCAACAAATCACACTAATTTTCTTTGTGGATGTCTAAATCTATTTCTGATCCATATATAGCTTCAATTGATAAGGTTTTGGACTTCTTGACATCACTTTTTGAAGCAGAGGCCTCAGCATCTACCATTCGTGTGCATCTAGCTGCTATTTCTAATTTTCACTTGGGTCTGAATGGCTCATCTTTGATGTCTCATAAACTTTGCAAAGCCTTTTTGAAAAGATCCATGATGCTCAGGCCTCCATATAAGGAACCGTCAGCACCTTGGGACCTAAATTTAGTTCTCCAATCCTTAGCTTATTCCACTTTTGAACCTTCAGACAAATGCAATCTAAAATTCCTCTTTTGGAAAACATTGTTTCTGGTGGCCATCACCTTAGCCAGGAGAATTTGGGAAATTCATGCTTTATCCGGTAAACCCCCTTATATAATTTTTCAAAAAGACAGTGTCTCCTCGAGAACTAATCCTTCATTTCTGCCTAAAGTAGTTTCTGAATCCAACCTTAACCAGACTATTCCACTTCCAGTTTTCTTCCCCAACTATACTAATAAAGGACAATATTATATCCATTTATTAGATGTACACAGACAACTCTGCTTCTATTTACACAGGGCAAAAGAGTTCAGAATATCAGATCAATTGCTTGTTTCCTTTTCTTCAGTGGCAAAAGGAAAATCAGTGTCCAAGGTTGCCCAAGCTAAGTAAATTAAAGACTGTATTACCTTTGTTTTTTTCAAAAGCAAATTATATCTGCAAAGGCCTGTAAAGGCACACTCCATCAGAGCAGTAGCCATTTCTTTATTTTTCATTACAAGGTTTCTTTAGACAATATTTGTGCATTGGCTACTTGGGCTTCTCCACATACCTTTGTTACTCATTACAAGCTGGATCTTGTCTCTAGGGGAAAGGCATCCTTTGGCCCAATGGTCTTCAGAAATATTCTTCCATGAGACCTCCCAGGATTCATGTTGCCAGGGATTCTGTTCCATTGTCAAGGAATATGTGAAGACTGACAACATCAGATAAAGACGTTATGCCTTACCGTAATGTTCTGTCTGTGTTGTTGATTTTCACATATTCTTGACAGCCACGCCCTCCTTTCCCCAACCTGTTGTTTCTTATGGTGGACTGGATTTCTCTGGTGACATAGGCTCATTTATCTCTCTTTTATGATGGTGCTTGTCTGTTGCTGTTTATACAAACTTGATCTGAGGTAATTTGGTGAGGAGCATTATGGGTAGAGCTCAGCTCAAGAGTTTTTGGTATGCTCAAGCTGTAATAACAGCCGGGTTAGTTCTGAGGTTCGGAACCAAACCCACTGTCAAGGATATGTGAAGACCAACAACACAGATGGAATGTTATAGTAAGACATAACTTCTTTTTTAAGCTGTAGTTTTGGTCCAAAAGATGGCTTTCAGTAATTTAGAGAAATAAATAAATCAAATGTACTCAGAGGTCATTAAAATAAATGAAACACTGAAGGAATATATCAATTCAAAACAACAAAAAGGCTGGAAAAAAGAAGAAGCTTTAACTAGCTGTTCAGATGAACTGATAAAACTGCAAAAAAACAGGATGAAATGAAGAAAAGGCTGAGTATGAGAATTCTCAAGAAGTGCTGTATCAAAAAAATGTAGAGTTAAAAAACAGAGCACACAGAGAGACCCTAAGATTTTCTGCTGTACCAGAGAAACTGGAAGGAACAGATTCTATTTATTTTACGAAAGCAGAAATAAGCAATTTGATTGGTGTTCCACAGGAGGATTTCTTAACTGAAAGGGCAAATTGACTGTATGCTCCAAACCTGGCCACGGGAAAGCAGACCTATATTAGTAAAGATGCAGTTGTACCAGCAGAAATAATTGATCCTGACACAATTGTGGCAGAAGGGAAAAGTATTAAAAACTGGAGACAGAGGAGTTTTTTGTCGAAAATGAATATTTACTCTACACCAGGCAGAAAAGAGAAAAATTTATCCAAGCAGTCAGAGAATGTTGAGAGGCAGGTGTGAGATTCAAGCTGCTGTATCCAGCTGTCTTCAGGATATTTCTTTCCCGAACAAAGATAAGAAAAGAACAGAGAAAAGTTGGTGTAAGTGGGAACATAGGCTGTAACATACGTGTTAGTACAGGCAACCTTAATTTTAGATTAGATCATACCTGTGGTTGCAGCTGTTGATTTGAGGAACTTGTTCCTGTCTGGAGAGTTAAATTTCATTTATTAAAAATGTACATAGTTTTGTGTGTTTCTTCTAAGTTAATAGGGAATGAGGATGTTCTGAAAATTTATTTAGATTTTTATTTGAGGGTTTCCATTAAAGCAAAAAGCATTGAGAAATGTGACATAGGTTCAAATGGAGATAAGAAGAAAGAACTATATAAAAGATTTGGGATACATGGCTAGGCTTAAAAAAGCCCTTGTGGTAGTTAGCCAAGTAGAAACCTATGAATCAGCCTGTCAAACATTAGTGTGGGCATGTAAGACAAAAGTTGGAAGTATACATTCAAAAATGTAATGTATAATGAGTGGGAACAGTATCTTTTTGACATAATGGCTACTCTGTCCATAGTATCTTGAAATGTAAATGGTTTTCAGGTACAGAAATGTTACTGAATTATATTAAGAAATGAAGAGTGCAAATAGCAATGCTGCAGGAGACACGTTTGGAAAGAAATGAGCATATTAATTTGACAAAGAAAGGATTTTAGGATGGCAATTCAGCAGAATATCCGGGGCAAATGAAAAGTAATAATACTGTTTTTTAGAGGGGCTCCAGTACTGACAGAACAGGAGAAAAAGACAGTAATGGTAGATTTGTGGTAGCAAGGGGCTACTGACAAGGGAAGAGGACTATGTTTGCATGTATTTACATTCCAGCAAAAACTATTATGGAGCTTAAAAAAATGGAAGAAATAATCAGCTTTCAGTAGGAAGTATTACTTATTAGTGGAGACTGGAACTTGATTTGCAACAATGAAGATGTATCAGGGACCTAGAAGGGAAAATATTACAGCAGAAGGTAGATTTATGATGAAATTTGTTAAAATATTTGGCATGGAATATGTGGTTTCATTAGTAGGAACTTGGGCAGAATCTACATATTATTCATGGTACAATAACTGGGTTACACTGGATAGAAATTATATTTGACAGGAGCATGTGTATTTAATTGAAAGATTCAACACACATCCAATATGTATTTCAGACCACGCACTGATAAAAACTAAGATAGAAATGAAGTTTAATGAAGTAAAAGTAAAACACTGGTAATTTCTTATCTACCTGTTAAAAAAGAGAGGAATTTAAGGAATGGGTAGTGCAAGTTATTTGAGAGTCATTAGGGAAGATAACATTTTTTTCAGAAGGAATAGCTAGTGAGTGGGATAAAATGAAAATGGAGTTTAAAAATCAAGTAGAAATATACTAGAAAATGGAACTCAAAGTCTAAACCAACTTTACTAGAAGTAGCAAAGATAGTAATAGAGATAAAACAACTGGAAGTAGGATCTTTAGAAAAGGGTAGGAGCAAATTACATAGGAAAAATGGGAAGTGTGGGATCAGTACATGCATAGGAGGAACGAGCTTTAAAAGAAGGCAGGAATTGAATGAGCTATGAAATTGTTGACTGACAAATGACTGGCTGTATTTCAATTGATGTATAGTGTTTGCAGCTACAGTTGTGTCGGCACAGTTTGTAAAGTATAATGTATTCAACTGAGATTGTGTCAGTATGGTTTATTTTCATTTATATAAATGTAAGATTGCCTATGTCATACATGATAATTTAATAAAGATATTTCTTGTTTAAAAAATCAGGTAGAAGTAAAATAGAAAGAGTTTTGGTTAAGAAGTAACAGGAATTATTTAAAGGGGCTTATGAAAGTAACTGTTGCAGAATAAGGGGAGTCTCACTGAACAAGAAGGTGAGAACCTGCATAGTGCTAAAAAGAAAATAAAGGAGCATTTGGATAATATGCATGAGTTTAGAAAGATTGCTGTTAAGCAACTAGTTTTTGATAACAACTCCAGAGCACAAAAACTGATTGCTGTTAAGCAACTAGTTTTTGATAACAACCCCAGAGCACAAAAACTTTGTAGTACAGTGACTTTGGCAACAGAAAATAGAAAGGGCTGTTGCCAAACTTGAGGATGCTATGACAAGTAAATTAAACAGAGATCCTGTAAATGTATAATAAATGTTTTGGAAGTTTTGTGAAAATTTGTATGAAGCAGAGAAATAATACTGCGGTGGTAGTGCTGCGGTAGCGTTGTCGCCTCACAGTTAAACGTTGCACATTCGATTCTCAGTTAGAGCATATTCTGTGTGTCAACATGTGTGAATGGGCATTCCTTCATTGAAGGTTGTGCATTAGGCCCGGCAAGCCAGCACGTAAAAATCTACTGCCAGTCATTAGCGGACCGGAGTTCTGCTGTGGCGATCCCTAACCGGGAAAAGCCGAAAGACAGTTTCAGTTGTATGAAGCAGAGAAATGTGGAAACAAAGAACAAGTCCAAGTGGAAATATTTATGGAAGACTTAATTATGCCAAGATGAGAGGAATATGAGGCTTGACAACTAATAGTTAAGATAGGAGGTGATGAGATAATAACAGTGATAGGGATTTGGAAGTTAGGAGAAAGGAAAGTGATAAAAGATCTGAAATAATTTGTTTAATAGTATTTTAAAAGGAGGGGAAGTACCAGCATCTAGGAAGAAAGTTGTGGGGGCTGCATTACCTAAAGAGGGCAAAGATACATTTTCAATTTTAAACCATGATTATAAAGTTTTTTGCCTTTGCTAGCTAAAAGAATTGTAACGATTTTGCCAAAACTGATATATGGATCAGTGTGCTTTTGTGGAGGGGAGGCAAACATCTAATGACATTAATGGAACAGTGATGATCCAGAGGGAATCAGAATGTAAGAAAATATCATTGCTGTTGGTGGGTCTTGACGTAGAGGAAGCATTCATGAAAGTAAGCTGGGATTTTATGTGTAGGGTAATGGAAGTATTTGTATCCTCACTTACAATAATAGGGTTAATTAGGAGAATATATGCAGGATCAGTGGCAAAAATTGAAGTGGGAAGGTTGCTGTACAATAAGTTGTGTTTGAACAGGAGTGTCTTTTTTTCCATTTGTTATTTGCTTTATATTTAAAGCCACTGGCAAAGAAAATAAGGGACTCAAAAATTCAAGGATGTTTATATGTGGTATTCAAGAAAAAATGGCTTTATTTGCAGATGTGAGATCTGATCCTAAATTATTATTTTTTACTTGATAAATCCAGAAAAGGACATTTTGGTGTTGTAGAACATTTTGAGACAGATTCAGGTGTTTTTAGTTTTCAGTATGTAAAATTAGTAATAATATAACCAAGCTGTAAATTAAGGACACAGTCATGACTTAGTTCAACCCAATCCATATTTTTGGGGACATGTTAAAATAAAGTATTTAGTGGCATGAATTAAAAAGGCTTCTGTTGTGGCAGACAAGGATATGTGGGTACTAAACAAAAGACAGTACAAAAACTGAGAAACTGAAAGTTCTTGTTTATAGGTATGGATAGTGAGATACAGGCAGTGAAAAAGTTTTTATTCCCCTTAGATTTATGTACAGGTCAGACATATTTTTATCAAATGAAGGAAAAGATGTGGACAATAATTAATAAACAGTTAAAGGAATTTATCTGGGCAGGAAAGAGTTAAGCAGGATAAGCTGATCCTTCCAACAGATGAAGGTGGTTTACTATTACTAGATTTGAAAGGATATTTTAGAGTTACACAGTCAAGGCTCAGATACATAACATGAGCAGAAGGTAATAATTCAAAGTGGAAAGAGATAATGACATAAGGGGGAAGTTCAAGAAATGTGGAGACAGTGGGATTTTGGATGCAGATGCTGGAGAGTAACTATCATGAAGGAACCAGTCAGCAGAACTAGTACTTTTAAACCCCCTCTACACCAAGTTATCAGAATTTTTGAAGAATTAGTGGATACGGACATCAGAAAATTAAGAAAAACCAACAGTACAAAAGAGAATTTATCCACTAATTGTTTTTCCCTTATAAATCAACTAAGAGAAGAACAAATTAGGGTCATGAAACCGGACAAGGGGGGTGGAGTGGTTTTAATGTACAAACATGACTATGATGAAAATTTACACAACATACTGCAAGACACTGAGCAATACAGTATTATTTCACTAAATGAAATCAACATAGCATATGCGAAGATAAAATTTCTATTACAAGATCACTTATTGCAAGGGGTGATTAATGAAAAGTTGTTGAATTTTTTAATGGTTAACAAACCCCTCACACCGGTTATGTTTGGCATCCCCAAAGTCCATAAAGGTTTAAACCCTTTAAAATTTAGACCCATTGTGGCAGGATCTGGAAGTATTACAGAACCTTTGGGAAAATTTGTAGACGTTTCACTCAAAAAGATGGTTTCATCTTTTAGACACATTTGTAAGGACTCTTGGGAATTCCTTAAAAATATCAGAAATGAATATTATGAATACACAGATGTTATGCTTACAGTGGATGTAGTAGAACTGTTTCCTAGTATCCCCCATGTTACAGGACTACAATGGTTCAGTGAAATTTTAACCAAATATTCAGGTTTAAGTACAAATTTAATAAACCTGATAGTTGATTTTATGGAAATCATTTTAAACAACAATTTTATCTTTTTTAACGGGGAATTCTTTAAACAAAGAATTGGTGTAGCAATGGGCACACCCTGTGCCTCCGCATATGCAAACATTGTCTTATTTTACTGGGAAAGCAAATTTGTTTTTACATCACCCTGGAAAGAAAATATTATTCACTATCAAAGATATTTGGACGATATTTGCATATTATGGAGAGGTAGTAGGGAATGTCTTGAAGAGTTTTTAAGGTACATTAACAGCACTACTGACTTTTTAAAGTTTACGTTTAACATCAGTGATGATTCATTAAACTACCTTGATGTCAGTTTGACTAAGAATAACGAGCTAGGAAGGTTTGAGTCAGCAGTGTTTAGAAAGAGTACCTTCTCGAACGCATTCTTACATTTTTGTAGTGGCCACCCCTTTTCACAGAAGAAGGGTATCTTAAAATGCCAATTTATCAGAGCCTCAAGAATGTGTAGCACAGAAGCATTATTTAGTAAAGAAGTGAACATATTAAAGAACCTATTTCTAGAGAGAGGATATCCCCACACCTTAATTAACAAAATGTATCAAGAAGTATTGAACAAAAGAAGTAATACATATGCACTCTTATTAGGTTCAACAGAAGATAACACAACACATGAAAATGATGGCATTCAAATACATAGCAAAGATTTCGACTCTAAAGCTGCATTTGTATACACATACAATAATAATGCTGTTGACTTAAGAAACATTATAACAAAATATTGGCCTATTTTGAGGTCAAATGAAGAGACTAACAAATGGTTATCTACTCAACCAACATTTGTCAACGCAAGAAATATGAATCTTAAAAATATGTTTGAGAGACAAAGACAGCGCACAAATCACAATAAGAGCACAACAATGGGTACCTACAAATGCAATGCTTGTAAACAATGTGCACACATTATGAGCACAGGCTCTTTATACATCAAATCAAGAAAATTCAGGGTCAAATCAGACTTATACTACAATTGTGCATCTAAAGGTATAGTTTACATAGGTTTGTGTCAGATTTGTGAAAGTTTTTACATTGGCAAGACTGAGAGGACGCTGCGTAGAAGGATATACGAGCACCTCTATGACATTCAGAAAAAGAAAGAATCCAATGCCTTTTACAGACATCAAACAGTATGCCCTGGGATGATTGTAAAATTTTTTGTTTTAGAACAAGTTCCCCTGAACCCCAGAGGTGGTGACTGGGAGGCCACTATTGAATACAAAGAATTAGTTTGGCAACTCAGACTAAACGCAACCAAACCACCAGGGTTAAATGATGCTATAAGTATCAGTAGTTTATTAAAATTGAGACGAGCAAAACTATAGATCCAAGGTACGGAATTTAATGTTTGATGGAAGATCACAGTATTTGGACATAAATTGTGTAGTCTTTCAAAAACATTTACTGATTCTAAAAAGCATTATAGATTATAGATGTCATAGGTGCAGAATTATTTTTAACACATCAAGTATGGGCACACCAAGCCTAACATTAGGTTTAATGATATAAGAGGCTTTGGATAATACACATTCCTATATATATTATATCACAAGCGTGCATTTTATTACAGTATTTTATTACATTATTTTTAAATAAATTTGGTAGGATATTTATTATATTTATTATATTTATTACATTGACCACATTGTCTTTATCTATTATATTTATCACATTTACCAAGTATATTAATATTTTATAATATTTATATTAATTTATTCACACATAATGCAACACAGGAACATTTTTAAACTTCAATTTTTTAATCTTAAATATTTTAACCATATTACACATAGAGTTTGAGGTGACTGGACTCAGAGAACAAAGTGATTCACTTATGACACGTCATTGGGATTACACCTGCAGGATATTTAATAATATTCCTAACATGGGGTTTTATTATAAAGATTCTACAAAGTAAGGATTGTTAATAATTATCGAAGGTTAGCGTATGCACAGTCAACAGATTCCTAAAAGGGGATTGGTCATCATATGGCATTTTCGTATTTTACTATGTTTTTACCCGGTTGTAATTTTCAAAATACTGCTGACAATTATGCTTAAAGTGCGCACATGAAAATTTGTAACCAAGGACTAGTAAGGTATTTTAATTATTTTAATTAATTAAATCAATTAATTACACTAATCAGTAACGAACTGCCCTATTTAAAGGGAGCTCATTACCCTGCTGTTTTATCTTGAAAAAGCCTGGGATTCACGCAGGTGAAAGCGCTTGATTTATTTTCTTTTTGTTCACCTTATTGTGTTGTTCGTTTTCCAATAAAAGGATTTTTACCAGTTTGAGGAGTCTTGGAAAAGTTCATTGGATACTACTGTGCTTCTGCATTCTGTTGTGGTTTGTTTGGGACCTAGTTCGTGCTTTTCTTTTTTACTGGTTTACTATTACTAGATTTGAAAGGATATTTTAGAGTTACACAGTCAAGGCTCAGATACATAACATGAGCAGAAGGTAGTAATTCAAAGTGGAAAGAGATAATGACATAAGGGGGAAGTTCAAGAAATGTGGAGACAGTGGGATTTTGGCTGCAGATGCTGGAGAGTAACTATCATACAATATATTATATTCATAAAGTTGCGGAAAGTATTCATGAACTAAGCCAACACGTAAATGAAGAAAAAGAGATTTTGCCAATAAGGATTACTTCAGGGGTATAGAAATAAACAAGATGCAACTGGTATTGGAAGCAAATAACTAGGGTCAGAAAGGTAATAGAGTGAGATGAGGCTAAGAAGAAGTTTGGACTGCAGGTTAGAGACTGTCTTCCCTATCAGGAGTTGATATCAGAGTATAAGGAAAGAGAAAGGGTTTGGGGAGTCCTAAGTGAATGACCTGTTCTGCCATAGTTTTTAGTCAAATTTAGAGCAGAAACTGCTTTAAAAAAGGGATAATTAATAGGGCATATAAAATAGTGCATGATAACTATAAGAACCAACCATAGGATGTTAGAAAAGATTGAGAAGAGAGACTGGAAAAGCAGTTTTCAAGGAAACAGTGGAACGACATATGTATAGCTCCCAAGTATGCAGTAAAGTCCAGAAGGTTTAGGATTTTTGCTCAGAAGCTTTTGCACAGGTATTTTTGTACCGCAACCACACTTCAGAGAATTTTTCTTCAAATAGGTAGCAAATTTTGGAGGTGTGATGGAGAAGAGCAGTAACTAGAACATATTTTTGAGAATGTAATGAGTTGGCAAATATAAAAAAATCCCAACTGAGTACTCTGTCAGAAATTTCAAGGTAGCAAATGGCTGTAGCTAAGGAAATTATACTTTTTTGTTCTAACAAACATCTTTATTAAATTTTCACACATGACATAGGCAATCTTACATTTATACAAATGAAAAACAAACAACATGCCACCACTTTAGTTGCAAACAGTATACATCACAGACAACATTGAAACAACTGTAGTTGCAAACATTATACATCAGTTATGATCTATCCAGTCATTGTCAGTTAAGCATCATATGGCTCATTCAAATCCTGCCTCTTAAACTGCATTCATGCTCTGCATATATTTTTCCCCACAATTCCCATTTTTTCCTGTGTAGTTTGCTCCCTTCCTTTTCTAAAGATCTCAATTCTAGTTGTTTTGTCTCTGTTACTATATTTACTACTTCTAGTAAAGTTGGTCTAGATTAAGAAAATTATTCTTTTGAACTGGGACACGAGATGTGAATTGACAGACATAGGAAGGCATTATTAAGTTTAATTCTGTTGGCTGCCAAAAAAGCATTTATTAGAAAATAAAAGTCATTTAAAGTATTGAATATTGTAGAAGGGAAAAAAGAAATGGAAGATGGAGCTTTAGAAAGGGAAGGGACAGATTACATAGAATTTGATGTAATTTGTGGGAATGATACTTGCAGAGCAATGTTCTGGAGGAGGAGTGAGGTTTAAGGAAAGGCAGGAAATGAATGATTTATGTAATGTTGGTAATGCTGGACTGATAAATAGCTTTTATCAATAAAGAAAACTTGTAATGTATAATTTGAGTAAATGAAAAAAAAAACGTTAATATGTTTTTTTTTCTTTTCTATAAATGTGGGTGTGTGCCTTTGTCTTCAGTGATATTTTAATAAAGGTGTTTAAAAAGTTGCTGAAATACAAATTGTCTGAGGCTTTTAAACGTTGGTGTGTAAGGTTATGGCATAAGACGAAAGCTCTGCTTTCTGTGCTAAAGATACACAGAAGACTGAAACCCTGACTGCGACTGCAATTGCATAGGTTTGATAAGTGACCTGGGAGCTACAGAAACCAGCTTGAGGGGTAGTTGATGCTGGGTTTTAAAGAAAAAGCTGTCTTACCATTGTAATGCTAGCATCCACTGCAGAACATATGTATAGAAAGCAGCAGACAGGCTAAGGATGTGGGCTTGACACAGGCAAGAAATATGTGTACAGCAGCCATAGTTGCTCATAGCTGGGAATACTCACTGACATATGGGAATTCTTAGCATGGCCTCACCTGTATGATGGCTGTAACTTACTCCAGCTGCCTGTCGATCTTTAGTCCTCTACTGACAAACTGGCCTATTTTTTCCCCATCACCTAGGCAAGTGTCAGCTGGGGGAACCATCATTCAGACAGCTGTCAATGGTGTTTTGAAATTTTTTCTTGTTTCGTTACTTTACCTCCCACTTGTAGGCAGTGAAGTATTGGGGATGGGGTGTGCAGTAGGCTAACAGCAGCAGGTTTCCTTCACTTCCACAAGGGATGTTCCCTTCAAGCAGTCCTGCTTCTCCTCTAGAAGTATAAGTGGTACTTGCTTCTGGGTCTAAGAGGGAGATCACATTACTTAATGTGTCCCCAAGTGCATGGTGTCCTGCCTATCACTTGGACAGTTAAACAGCCAAGAGTTTTTCACACCTCCCCCTATCTCCTTCAGTGCCAGGGCTGCTTATTGAACCCTTGTTGCCTGCATCACAGTCAGGGTTCCATCCTTCTTGTGATATGGAACCAGACATAGCTGTTGACACTTTTAATATGTTCCTAAAGCCATGTCATTCTATTTGGGGTATTAAAACAGTTGAGAATAGAATTTTCTTAGATTCTTAATTTGCTGATGTTTGTGACCTATGGCTAGCTCTGTGCTTCATATTTTTGAGGTCTTTAACTATTTTGATCAGATTTGTCTACTGGACTGAATTGGATTCTTCTTCTTCTTTCGGCTGTTCCGGTCAGGGGTCGCCACAGCAGATCAACTGTTTCCATTTCTTCCTGTCCTCTGCATCTTGCTCTGTCACACCAACCACCTGCATGTTTTCTCTCACCACATCCATAAACCTTATCTTAGGCCTTCCTCTTTTCCTGTTACCTGGCAGCTTCATCCTTAGCATTTTTTCCCCAATATACTCTGGACTGAATTGGATTGTGAGTCAAAAATGTAAGGGTATTTTTGCCCTTTTGAATGATGAATATCTTTCCCTATGTTTTCCTATGTATTTGAAGTCTGTGTCTCCGATGGAGTGATTTTTATAGATACCTAGGTATTGTTATTGGGCATTCATTGATCATACAGTGACAAGTGATTACCCCCTACTAAAAGATTTCAAAAAAATGTTAGTAAACGGAAGACCACATTTACCTTTCTTGATGCAAATTGTGGTGGTCAAGATGTTCCTTTACTTATTTATTTATTTATTTCCCAGGATTGTCCAAATGGGCAAAGCCCTTTTCAACAGAGTCCCTGGGAGAAAAGCTTCACAAAGTATATAAGTTCAAACAGTAATACAAAATAGCACAAATATAATATGATGTATACATTGTGGAAATTAAGTAATCTGACGAGAAAGGGATAAGTTACAGGAAACAATAGAATAAAATACAGAAATGAAACTATATACATGAGATAAATGAACAAGATCTATACACGATGCATTACATGAACGGTATTAGGAGGATGAGGAAGAAGGATAATAAGAAGTGTATAGGGGAAACTTGAAAGGAGAGCTTTAAGAAGTGTATGGTATGGAGCTGGAAAGGAAAGAAATGTGAAAGAAGTCAGTCGGAAATGTAATGAGGTTTGCAGTGGGAATAGAGAGGAAGAAGAGAGGAAAACAGAGGTTTGGGGAAAGGGAGGGGAGTTTAAGATGAATAAATTAGCTGTGAGGAAGCAGAAAGGAAGGGTGTTAGGGAAGTTTGGCTACCCAGAAGGGAAAGAGCGGTGGCATTTCTAAATGTCAATGAGATGAGTTTTTATTAGAGCCTCGAGCTGGCTAGTGTTCTTCATTTTATGAAGAGATAAGGGAAGGATATTATATACTGTGGATATTATGGAAGAGTAGAGGGCATTCGCCTTGTGACTTGCTTGATGAGATAATGGAGGCTACAAAATTGTCTTTGGATCTGATTATATGAGGAGTAGAGTACCAGAAAATGGAGTTGTATTGAAGAACACATTTCAGGATGGTGCGTGACTTTTGTGGACTTATTTTAATTGATTGAGTTTGTCTGAGACAGTTTACTTGTCTGGTTGCTATTCAGTGATGACATTGTTGGGGAAGTTGGTAGAAAATTTCATAATTTTATTATAACTTTGTTCAGGTTTTGAAAGTTGGAAAGAGTGAAGGTCAGTGAAGGTGAAAGAGAAATAAAGGAGATTGAGTAGCAGAATGTAGGATGCTGTTTCCTGGTAGAATCAGTGAGGAAAGTTATGACTGTAGAGTTGTCCTAGTATTTGATAATTTTTTGTCACTTGTTGGATGTGGAGTTCAAATTTCAGATTGTCATCAGCACTTGGTCCAAACAACTAAGTATTAGAGAAAAATTGTGATTAGAATGCTATTGGAAGATAGTATAAAAATGTCTTTTCCTTGCTTTGAAAGAATTTTAGTGGGTAAACGGCATGACTTCAGTGGGTTTTTTTGGCATTAAGGAACAGATTTTGCTTGAGATTCTTGGCTTGGGGAGATATCTTCCTAGTCTGGGCTTGGACAAAACTGGCCAGAAGCTCCAGATCCTGCATGATTTCATATGAGATCCCTGTATTCCTTTGATGTCCCACCATTTCAGACATCCCATCATAAGATGACTATTTCACAACATTTATTATTTATTTTATTTATTTTATTTTATTTTATTTTATTTTACATTTGTTGACCGGGCTAGTCTAGCTGGATATATGTCCATTTTCAGTAGAGGCCGGGAGATAAATATAATTTTAATGATACTAAGTAAAAACTATTAAGAACTACATGCAAATATAATAACATAATAATAGGCTAAAAAACATTTTTGAAAAATTAAACAAGTGGTACAAAAGTGATGGAGTGAACAAAGTATTGTAGAACATGACAAACATGAAGTATACAATAAACATGTACAGAGAGAGGGATAGAGGAAAAATAGATGAAAAGAAAGTGAAACTTAGGGGTGAAGTAAGTCAGCTGACAAGAAGTAAAGTTAGTCAGGATTAGTACAGGGGCACAGCCATTGTGTTTTGAGGTAAAGCTTGAGTTTCTTTTTAAAGGGAGACTTTGAGGGAATAGATGAGAGTTCAGAGGGAAGTAGGTTCCAATATTTTCCAACAGTGTTTGAGAAAAGACAGTCTCCGGCCTTGTTGTTTCCTGACCTGTGCAGGTATGCTAACTTAGTGGCAGTGGTACAGCTTGTGCAAACCTGAGCTTGTCTTCACTGTAGCTTTATTATACCTGAACTGCTTGCTGTTTACCGTTAACCATTTTTATCCAACTTTGTTGAGAAGAGAAGATTGCGGAATCTTGGAGGACATGGAAGAAGATTATTATGGCTGATTCCATTAGTTTCAGAGTTGAAGGTGAAGAATTATTTGTAGGACAGAAAGTTAAAGACAGCATTGGAGATATAATTGAGACCTGTTATCATGAGTGCTGGAGCATTTTCTTATTGCTTTGGGCAACAATTTGTAACTGTACCAGAGTCAGTTATGCAAAAGGTAACTCATTTTTGGGGCAGATGGCTATGAGTTCTATTCCCGCACCATGTAGATCAACTGTTGATACTGTGCTACATAAGGAGGTTTTGCACTCTTGAGTGTGTCATCCTTCGGATGAGACATGAAACTGAGACCCTATCTGCCTGAGTTGGTGGTAGCTCATGTGAATGTAAAAGATCTCACAACACCTATCAAAAGAGCAGGGATCCTTTATTTTACACAACCAAAAACACATTATTTACATATTTTCTTATTTACAAAGTATATATATTTACAGGCATACATGCACACATTCCTATATTTTTTACTATTTATCATTTTTCTTGTAACACCTTAATTGTATTCTTCCTTAATTGATCCCCACTCCTTCTTCTACAACCATAATCTAATTTTTCGCAGTATATGTACCAAAAATTAATTTTCCATTAAACAAAATTTCATTCAGTCTTTCATTCCAAATAATCCATATTGCACAAAATTAATTCTTATATACTCTCCTCACATATTCTTTCTTCTTGTTCTTATATCTATACATAACCATATTCATATCTATAATGTATGTCATTAATATTCTCAAAATTTTCTTCACACAACTTTTAACAGAGTTTTGCTTCTCTTTTATATTTTCAAAAAAAATAAAAAGAAATACTCTGCTGTCTCTTCCTCCCCACAAAGTAAACACACTCTTGCAACTTTCTTTTTATATGGCATATTCCCCTTTACAGGTTACTTACCTATTACTAGTCTCTATAGAAAGTCCTGACATTCTGCTATCTTGGTACACCACTTTTCCCTGTCTTTAATAGTTATCACTTTGGTAAATTCCCCCTTGTTTTATGTAATAATATTGTCTCTTCACATTATTATACCACATCCTTCTATCGTTCTCTAACATCATTTTTTTTTATTTTCCATGTTAGTATCTTTTTTGATATTTTTTTATTTCTTCATTTACATATTCCTTTTCTTTTTTCTTATTCTCATCATCCCCCAGGACTTTTTAAACTTATATTTAAACATTCTCACTATTCATTTCTTATTCTGTTCCTACTCTGTTAAAGTTACATTTGCAGAGTAAACAACTGCATTTAATAACCCTGTGATGAAAGGAGGTGCTGCTAGCACAGCTAGCTGGAATTTTGTAAATAATTGTATGTCATTTCTGAATATCAAACAGATTTATAAAATATACTTGTGTTACACATGTATTAGAACTGTATGTCATGTGTATATCAAATTTATTTCTACAGATTTTTGTGATGATAAGGTATTTGTAAAGTTCTTGAGTTTGAAATATATCCACAGTGTGCCTTACTGGAGACAACAGAAATGGACATGCACTATTGTAACTGTTTAAATGTATATGTTTTGATAGAGGAAACTGGAGGGTTAACCTCAGTCTGGCAATCTTTAGAAAAAAATATCTGAAATTAAATAACTTTACAGGCTAGGCCATAAAGATACAATCTCATAGGTTTCATTGCAGCCAGAGACACAAACTCTGTTCCAGGAAGCTTTCTGTATTATCTTCAGGGTGAATTAATTTCTGCTCTGGAAGTGTGGAGGTGTTCAATTGTTTTATGACTTCTAGCACCTGCCAAAGCTCTGAGCAAAAACCCTTGCATGTGTACTTTTACAGGTAGTTGCTAACTCCTTCCAGCTTCCAGCAGTGGGGGTTTTGCATGGGAGCTAGAAGTCATATGGCCAGAAGTGATGTCATTCTGCAAGTTATCTTAGAAGTAATATTTGAGATATTATTTTGAGAAGTCTTTTAGCAAGACAGAGCATTCTTTATTCTGTCTTGGGCCTGACAACAAGAAGAAGAACCATTCACCAAATCATCTGCTTTGCTCTATTAAGTAAGTTATTAGGGAATAGTATAATTCTGTTAGATTCAGTCAGGAATATCATGAAGCTGAGGTTAGATATTGTTTTTCTTTGTCTGAGCCTGTCCTTCAATGCTATTTTAAGTATTGCCTGTTATTCGAACTCTGATGTCACTGTGAATATATACCTAGTGTGTTCTTGTTCTTTTATTTATTATTAAATATATTTAAACCTTTTATTGTGGCTGATCTTTGCAGAGTTATTTAAGTTTTGAGAGTACTTGCATATTTATTTGGTGACACTGTTTGGGCCACTCCTAATAGCTTTGTTCTTGGTCAAACTACCATTTGTATTATCAGTTTCACTCAGTGTATTGGGAACCCTTTGAAGAGCCTTAAGGTAGCTGGTAGGAGTGTCTGGTGGCAATCATAACTACTTTATAGTCTGGGTAGAAGGGGTCATAGCTAGCAAGCATGTGCCAGCCTTCCCCAGGTGTGTGTGTGTGTGTGTGTGTGTGTGTGTGTGTGTGTGTGTGTGTGTGTGTGTGTGTGTGTGTGTGTGTGTGTGTGTGTGTGTGTATAAATCAAATCTCTCAAAGAGTGTATGTGTCAGCTACTTGGGCAAGGACACGGAGCAGTGGTTGGACAGAGAGGGTGCTGGAGGCCTTGTCTTTGACACTCAGCTGAGATCTCAACTCTATAGCTGTGCCAGTGGGAAGTCTTATTGGGGATCTGGAGAAATTGGAAGAAACCAGTCCCCAACTGACTGTGATCTCTGTGTGCTCTTAAGGGAAATTGCACTTGATACATCTGGAAATACTGTGTGTGTACCTGTCATCCTGTCAGTGAATATCCCTCATTGGTGCCAGTGGTGAGGATTGATGTTCCTTGATTACTGGCCCAGAGGTAGAGGGACATCACATATTGGTTGGCAGTGGTTGGATATCCACATTACATATTAGTTGGCAGCAGTGGGATATTCACATCACAAACTCCACCCCCTTCATGTTTAGTCATATACAAAAGACCTATTTTCACTGGGTTTTGTCTTGAACCCATATGAAAGAAAACACCAATTGCAAAATTTCTTTTTCATATTTTTGGGGGGAACATATAATCTTTTGACACTTATGCTATTTTTCCTGTTAATACTGAGTTCACCAGATAAACCTTTTTCCTGAATTTTAATTTATATGTCCTCTGCAGAATACATATTTCTTTCATTTATTTTATCAAACTCTCCCACTGCATCATAACTGCATAATTTTCCCAAATGTTATCCCTAGTGAAGACACTTCATTCATTGAACAATACACACCACAATTTTCACCAAATCACTCAAACTCTTACTTTTACCTTTATCCAAAGTCATTTTGATTTCCTTTAAACATTCATTCAGACAAACAGCCCTTTCCTTATCCATGTTTTGTTCTTCTCAACTACAGCTATATTGTCTGCGTGTATCAAAACTACTGGAATCACCACCTCCTTTTGCATCACATATCTTGCATTTTTCATTTTTTAAGCTACTTCTCTCACTATTACATTCATCATTAGTACAAACAATATTTCACTCATGTGACTTCCTTATCTTATACCACACCATGCATATTTCTTTACTCAGCCACCCATTCACTAATACTTTCACTTTATTACTTTGATATGCTGACATATACACACTCCTGATTCTACTACCTATTCCATAATTTTCCATAACATCCCACAAAGGATCATACCATACTGTATCAGATGTCTTACTGATATTACCTACTACAAGTTTCACATCTTCCCTTTATAATATCATCCGCAATTTTTCTCACAACCAAAAACAATTCTTGATATCCCTTCCCTGTTATACTATATGTACTGTCTTATATAATATCCCTCATCCTTCCTTCCATTCTCCTTTTTTCATATGTAGTCATATAACAATGCAAAGATAGAAACAGTATCCCAAACAAAACTTACAGACATTTTAATTGATGAAAAACTTAAGTCAGAACTACAACTTTCTCAAGTTTTCAGAAAAACACACATGAAACAAGGGTCTCTCTGTAGGATAAAGCCAAATGTTATGGACAGTACTAGACAGTCGGCAGCTGGAACTTACCTGCTTCCAATTCTACTGTAAGCCTCACCAATTTTCTCTAACTTAAAACAGAAAAATCAAAACTAGCAGCATGTTATTAGCAAGATTGCCAAATTTGCCACAAATACTCCATACAGATCACATTACTACATTGCACTAAGAAAATTAAACTGGCTAGCATTACCCCACTATTTAACATTTACCCAACTAATCACTACCCATAAACATATTTACATGGCACAAAAATGCCAAAATACACTACAGTACTACAACAGCCATAGCAATAGGTAACTTAGATTACCAACAAATACCTCTTGACATTTACCACATCCTATAATGGTGCTCTTGACTATCTCTGTTCTCCCTTAATCTCAAAAATCTGGAACTGTATCCCTCACCCAGTCTGACTAACACACAATGTATCATCCTTCAAATCACAACTCAGACAGCACTTGAATAAAATATGGCTGTTCTACAGCGGTAAAGCTAAGCCCCATCTATCTACTGTTATTTACTCATATAATATAACTTAATTAAACTTCTGTCCTTTCATCTTCCTACTCCTCTCCACTCCCCTTACAACACACCCTTATCCCTCCATCTCCCCCACCCTCACTCTGTCTTCACCCTTTACACATCTATCCTACCATCTCTCCCTGTAAGTACTACTCAGTCTACTTTCAGAACTCACACTGGTTTTTTTTTAACTAGACCTCACTCCCACTCTACTTTTCTCAATTTGCACCCATATTCACACTTGTCATACTAAATCTCCCTCCACTATAGCATTACCGTTGATCATACTTTCTACCCCACCCTCTCAGCTAGGTCTTCTCTCTCTCTCTCTCACTTCCTATCTCTTCACCTTCTCTGTTTTTAGAAAGAGAGAGAGAGAGAGGAAAAAATTCATCCATGTGAATTAATTATTCATTTCTGTTTAACTCTGACATTTATGTAATATGTGTCTTTGCTTTACCTTAACTTATATGTAATGTAAATACATATGTCTTGTAACCTATATGGATGTTTTCACACTGGGCCTCCTCTGAAAAAGAAATTCTACCCAGTTGGACTTTCCCAGTCAACAAAAATAAAATAAGTAATATCTAGGTTTACCTTGAAGGTGGCAAGGGTGTTGTTCTGCTTGACATGTAGTGGACATTTGATCCAGAGGAGAGGAATACACTGGGATATGAATCTGTCACGCCAATGTGGAAAACTTATCTGCTGATCAAGGTTTAGTTCCTTTAACCAAGTACCATTAGTTCTGTGAATGAAAAAGAGGTCAAATAGGGTTGGATCTTTCATGACTTGAAAGGGTAGGCACACATCTCCTCAGAGGAGTCTGTAAGAGTACAAGACTGAGTACAGAGCAAAGGCTGCCAGTCTGTCCTGATAACTAAGACTTTTGAGGCAGCTGGTCTTTTTAGTTTTGAATCTCTGAGGGGTAACCATTTGAAATGTTGTGGCACACTGTAGCACAGTCCTGAAATGCAAAGACTGAATGGCCAAAAGAATAGACTTATATATACTAAGTCCAAGATGCCATTTCTCAGAATTCTCCCTTTTCTCCAAGGTATGGCAATCTCTGAGTTGGTATATACAAGTTAAAACACCATTATAGGATTTGGTAACTGTCAAGAGGTATTTGTTGGATGATCTAAGATGCTCTAAGTTACCTATTGCTATTGTAGTACTGTAGTATATTTTGAAGAGATGGTCATTTTTGTGGCATCTCCGTAACCATAAACCGCTCAGCAAACAACCAAGTGTAATATCTGGACGGTGACCAGAAAAACCACTGCTCGTACTTGGATGCAATAAAAAATTTTTTATTCTCGATAACACACGATAAAAACAGGTTAAGCGCTTTCAGCTGTGAACAACAGCCTTCCTCAGAACAATATTATGCCTATGAAGTCTAGCTTTTATACAAAATCAATTGCTCACTTAATTGTATAATCATCCTAATTGCCGCCAAAACTTTAAAGGCATATTGTCATCTGTACAAGGAAGTTCACATACATTTTCATGGTCTAAACACTTCAAACATATGAATTCACATATTCAGTATGATTACAGGGTGTATGCAATCAAATATGCAGACAAAAATGCATAATGTAGCGTGTATAAAATGCATGTGTAACACATCCTAAACTATTCACTCTTGTACATTCTGATCTGTCCAAAGCTACTTTATGCACATAGAAATGTATAAACAATACATAAAATATATATTTAAAATATGTATTAAAAATGTTTGTGGTTAAAAATCCATGGATATCCATGTTTTTACATGTGGATTAATCCATTACATAAATTTCAAATATGATATTGCTAATATTAATACTAATGATCATTAACCGAAAATACACCATACTTCACTGCTTCATCATAAGTTCGATGTATGCTAAAAAAATTGCCATAATTAATAACAACATGATACTACGACCATGGTATCAGGATACCACATACACTATAAAAATGGGAATATCAGACTACTATGGGAGAATAGAATGATAAAATAATGGAATGATGGAATTTTGGGGCATAAAGTGTCCTCCAATAGTTATATGTTCTACTATATCAGTCCATATCCATAAACTGTGTGTTACATATCACCTGTATATATTAATGTTGTAGATATATGATGTAAATATAAATATAATTATATCCCTCATTTACCATTATATAAACTTGCTCACAGTAAAGCTAGGAAAGGTTTAATACTCACAAAGTCATTAAGACCTTGTTTTCTGGTGGAGTCTGTCAAGATCTGCCATCTACTCTCACTTGCTGCTAACTCCATCTTCCAATTGCCTCCAATAGGTGTAATAGGGATCTGATCTACAATAGCAAAAATGAAACTGTGGTCTATCCCTTGTTCCATAACATGTCTATATAACGCATTTTTACTGTCACATTTCTGTATTCTGTATGTATGTTCATATATGCGTTTCTTTAATTGTCTTTCAGTTTTCCCAATATAGTGTGCATTGCATTTTGTGCAGTTGGCAATGTACACTACACCCTTAGAGCAACAATTCCCAGCTTTACATCTGATAAAGGTGTTGTTAATGTCATCTAATCTGATGGTATTAGCTGTATTAATGTACTTACATTGTTTACACCTACCACACTTTGTTGTGCTTTTATGTGTATCTACTTTGTCCTTATTATAACTAGCTTTTTCCAACATCCTTTTAATGTTGGGTGCTGTTTTATATACACATTTCGGATATTTATCCCAACTTTGTTCTTTTCCTATAGTTGTGATAATTGCCCAATGTTTTTCTACAATTTCCTTAATCAAGTGTGTGTAGGGTGTATATGTGAGTACACAAACTCTTCCTTGAAATATATTATGTCCTTCTTCCTTGTACGGCATTGTGTAGCACCCTAATAGTGGTGGGTATTTATTTCCCCATTCGTCTTTCACATATCTAATAATTTCATTTAACATTTTTATTGGATACGCTCAATCTAAAAATAACTGCCTTATATTTTCCAGTTCATCCTCCATGATGGTCCTAGTGGAGGACATCCTAGCTGCTCGGATGCATTGCCCTTTCACTATATTTTTAAATACATGCGGGGGATGGCAACTACTGAAGTGTATATAATCATTTGAAAATGTGGGCTTTCTATACAGCTTAGAAATAAAACCCACTTCGTCATGACTAATAGATACGTCCAAGAATGCTATTCCAGTATTACTACTCATATGTGTGAACTTTAGGAAACTGGTGGTGTTATTTATGTAAGTCGTAAATTCCTGTATTTTTTCCTTAGGGCCATTCCACATGATAAAAATATCGTCCAGGTATCTGGCATAGTACGAGATGTCAGAATAATATTTGCTGTTGAATATATACTCTGACTCCCACTCCAGCATGACCAGATTTGCAAAAATGGGAGCACACGCTGCTCCCATAGCCACTCCTCTTGTCTGTTTGAAAAATTCTCCCTGGAAAGCTATGTAATTGTGGTCCAACACTAGTCCCATCATATCACATATCAACAATATCTTATTCCATGTCAGATCTGAATATTTCCTTAAACTGTTGGCAAAAAATTCCAGGCCCTCATCTTTGGGGATACTAGAGAATAGGTCCTGCACATCTATAGTGAGATAAATAATGTTGGGATGCCATTTCTCTCTGGTTAAATCACCCAAAAATCTCCAGGAATCTTTCATTATATGAGAAATAGATTTGTATATGTCTTTGAGCCAACCATCTATAAGTTTCCCTATATTAAAAGTTTTCGAACGGGAACCTGAAACTATGGGGCGAAGTGGGGGATTCTCCATACTCTTATGTATCTTTGGAATTCCCACCATCTTGGCTAACACCGGATGATCTGTCTTTATAAAAGAATACGTGTCATTGCATACCCTATTGTCGATCAAATATTCTTCTATAACCAAATCAATTCTTTTATGACCAATATTAATTTGGTTAATAGATATATTCTCATAATTTCCTGACTCATGAAAAAGTTTATGGAGCGCTTCATTATAAACATTTGTATAGTAAATTAGGCTTCATGATTCTTAACTCTTTATTATTCATGAGTGTATATAATGCCTGTCTTTCAAGAACTGAGAGATTATCTGTATCTGACCATTTGTTTTTCCTAATATTTTTGTACGTCCAATATATGTCGTTACAAACCAATCTTTCATAATTCAAAACTTGCTGATTATTATCGGGGATGTATGTACTTTTCTTTTTGAGATCAGTCCCTGCTTTACCTATCTGTCCCTTCTCAACCCTATTATTAGTATTGTTAAATTGTATAGCCAGGTTGAGTCTTCTGCAGAACATTTTAATCTCCTTAATATTATCTACAAGCTGCAGTCTACTTGCTGGAATATATTTCATGCCTTTACTCAACAATAATCCCATCTCAGAATTCACTGTCGTTTCAGTGTAATTATACACCTTGAATCCATCAAAAATACTTATTTTTGGGAGCGTACTAGTTGTTTCTCGTGTACTGGTATAACTGACGTTGTCAATCAAACTTTCATCACACATAGGTTTCACTACTTCATCGTCTTTCTTAGGCTGTAATATACAATTTCTATTGGTTGTAACTTTTACATTACTAGACTTAATAGGGTTATCGTAAGAATCATTTACCGCTGTCTGTTGTAGTTTCTTGCTGGAAAAAATCTTCCCCCCTGAAAATTTTCTTCCCTTCCATTGGTTCTAACAGATTTTCTTCTAGATTGAAAATTGTTCACTTCATTATTTCCATCTCTATAAGTCGGCCACACATATGCCCTATTATTTTTATATAGTTCTACATCACGTGTGATCTTCCTATTCTTCCTTTCCACGATATTCTGTGTTTTATTGTCTGCAGTTTCATACTGCTTCCTATACAAATCTTTCCATGTATCAAATTCATCATGACTTGTTATCATATTGTTAATATTCTCTAGTTCATTAGCCAACTTGATAAGTTTTTCATCCAAGTGTTTGATTACAGTTTTTATAAATGCATACCCAAAATTGTCAAATAATTCGTTAAAATCCTTAATAGTCTCAATCCCATATTTGATTCCCAATGGTAGTTTAAAAAATCTCATACCTTTTGGTACTATCTTAAGTTTAAGACATTTAGATAAATAACAACAGTCTAATTTGGTATTTTTATACGAAATTAGTTTCTTTCCATAATCAAAAATCATGTCTTTAACAGACATATGTATATTGTCCATCCTGTTGACCCTATTGTTAACAAAACCTCCATTGTCATCACAAAACACAAAACTTTCATCAAGGAACTGTACCATCAACTCGTCTTCCATACAGTCCCTATTACAACCTTTGTTTTTAGTGTTTTTATTGTTAACATTGACTTCTGTATTATGTCCATTATATTGCATAGATGGTTTAAGTCGGCATGGACTGTAACATTCAAAATTGTATGGCTTAGAAACAGTACCTTTAGAGGCCTGCACGGCCTTAGATTTTCCTTTTCCATAAGTTCTTAGACTGGGATATTCCTTCGGTCGTGCTCCGTTATGGAATGTATCTTGTCGCCCTCTACTAAAACTGAAATCGAACGTGACATCCTGATCCATGATGTTACATGGATGGTCGCTGCATATTTGTGCATCGCTGTGGTTGATTAAATCAATCCCCTCCATTACAGTACCTTTACACTTAGTTGCTGTGTCAATCATGCCCTCCATTAGTGTATTTCCACCCGTATCTACATCCACGCTCCTCAGACCCTTAGGAAAACAACGGTCGGGTGTTTGTGTCATGTTCCTTTCATGATGTTCACTGGATGTTATAGAATCAAACGAGCGACGTTCTTTACGTATGTCCGATGTCGTCACTTCCTCTGGTATACGGACATCTCCATCCTCCGTTATCGGTCCTACGATCCTCTTCCGTACCTTTCCCTTAGGGGCATTAACTGTAACAAGCCCGGCAACCAAATCCAATAGTTTATGCACTTCATTCTGCAGAGTGGTGAGGTCAGCTCTTAAAAGAGCTATTTCATCCTTTGACAATGAAGCAGACAACGGTTCTTCAAGATCAGCCATCCTAGTTGCAACTCCGTAACCATAAACCGCTCAGCAAACAACCAAGTGTAATATCTGGACGGTGACCAGAAAAACCACTGCTCGTACTTGGATGCAATAAAAAATTTTTTATTCTCGATAACACACGATAAAAACAGGTTAAGCGCTTTCAGCTGTGAACAACAGCCTTCCTCAGAACAATATTATGCCTATGAAGTCTAGCTTTTATACAAAATCAATTGCTCACTTAATTGTATAATCATCCTAATTGCCGCCAAAACTTTAAAGGCATATTGTCATCTGTACAAGGAAGTTCACATACATTTTCATGGTCTAAACACTTCAAACATATGAATTCACATATTCATTATGATTACAGGGTGTATGCAATCAAATATGCAGACAAAAATGCATAATGTAGCGTGTATAAAATGCATGTGTAACAGATCCTAAACTATTCACTCTTGTACATTCTGATCTGTCCAAAGCTACTTTATGCACATAGAAATGTATAAACAATACATAAAATATATATTTAAAATATGTATTAAAAATGTTTGTGGTTAAAAATCCATGGATATCCATGTTTTTACATGTGGATTAATCCATTACATAAATTTCAAATATGATATTGCTAATATTAATACTAATGATCATTAACCGAAAATACACCATACTTCACTGCTTCATCATAAGTTCGATGTATGCTAAAAAATTGCCATAATTAATAACAACATGATACTCGACCATGGTATCAGGATACCACATACACTATAAAAATGGGAATATCAGACTACTATGGGAGAATAGAATGATAAAATAATGGAATGATGGAATTTTGGGGCATAAAGTGTCCTCCAATAGTTATATGTTCTACTATATCAGTCCATATCCATAAACTGTGTGTTACATATCACCTGTATATATTAATGTTGTAGATATATGATGTAAATATAAATATAATTATATCCCTCATTTACCATTATATAAACTTGCTCACAGTAAAGCTAGGAAAGGTTTAATACTCACAAAGTCATTAAGACCTTGTTTTCTGGTGGAGTCTGTCAAGATCTGCCATCTACTCTCACTTGCTGCTAACTCCATCTTCCAATTGCCTCCAATAGGTGTAATAGGGATCTGATCTACAATAGCAAAAATGAAACTATGGTCTATCCCTTGTTCCATAACATGTCTATATAACGCATTTTTACTGTCACATTTCTGTATTCTGTATGTATGTTCATATATGCGTTTCTTTAATTGTCTTTCAGTTTTCCCAATATAGTGTGCATTGCATTTTGTGCAGTTGGCAATGTACACTACACCCTTAGAGCAACAATTCCCAGCTTTACATCTGATAAAGGTGTTGTTAATGTCATCTAATCTGATGGTATTAGCTGTATTAATGTACTTACATTGTTTACACCTACCACACTTTGTTGTGCTTTTATGTGTATCTACTTTGTCCTTATTATAACTAGCTTTTTCCAACATCCTTTTAATGTTGGGTGCTGTTTTATATACACATTTCGGATATTTATCCCAACTTTGTTCTTTTCCTATAGTTGTGATAATTGCCCAATGTTTTTCTACAATTTCTTTAATCAAGTGTGTGTAGGGTGTATATGTGAGTACACAAACTCTTCCTTGAAATATATTATGTCCTTCTTCTTTGTACGGCATTGTGTAGCAGCCTAATAGTGGTGGGTATTTATTTCCCCATTCGTCTTTCACATATCTAATAATTTCATTTAACATTTTTATTGGATAATCTAAAAATAACTGCCTTATATTTTCCAGTTCATCCTCCATGATGGTCCTAGTGGAGGACATCCTAGCTGCTCGGATGCATTGCCCTTTCACTATATTTTTAAATACATGCGGGGGATGGCAACTACTGAAGTGTATATAATCATTTGAAAATGTGGGCTTTCTATACAGCTTAGAAATAAAACCCACTATACAAGAATAATAGGGCATATGTGTGGCCGACATATAGAGATGGAAATAATGAAGTGAACAATTTTCAAACTAGAAGAAAATCTGTTAGAACCAATGGAAGGGAAGAAAATTTTCAGGGGGGAAGATATTTTCCAGCAAGAAATTACAACAGACAGCGGTAAATGATTCTTATGACAACCCTATTAAGTCTAGTAATGTAAAGGTTACAACTAAAAGAAATTGTATATTACAGCCTAGGAAAGATGATGAAGTAGTGAAACCTATGTGTGATGAAAGTTTGATTGACAATGTTAGTTATACCAGTACACGAGAAACAACTAGTACGCTCCCAAAAATAAGTATTTTTGATGGATTCAAGGTGTATAATTACACTGAAACGACAGTGAATTCTGAGATGGGATTATTGTTGAGTAAAGGCATGAAATATATTCCAGCAAGTAGACTGCAGCTTGTAGATAATATTAAGGAGATTAAAATGTTCTGCAGAAGACTCAACCTGGCTATACAATTTAACAATACTAACAATAGTGTTGAGAAGGGACAGATAGGTATAGCAGGGACTGATCTCAGAAAGAAAAGTACATATATCCCCGATAATAATCAGCAAGTTTTGAATTATGAAAGATTGGTTTGTAACGACATATATTGGACGTACAAAAATATTAGGAAAAACAAATGGTCAGATACAGATAATCTCTCAGTTCTTGAAAGACAAGCATTATATACACTCATGAATAATAAAGAGTTAAGAATCATGAAGCCCGACAAGGGCGGTGGCGCAGTAATTTACTATACAAATGTTTATAATGAAGCGCTCCATAAACTTTTTCATGAGTCAGGAAATTATGAGAATATATCTATCAACCAAATTAATATTGGTCATAAAAGAATTGATTTGGTTATAGAAGAATATTTGATCGACAATAGGGTATGCAATGATACGTATTCTTTTATAAAGACAGATCATCCGGTGTCAGCTAAGATGGTGGGAATTCCAAAGATACATAAGAGCATGGAGAATCCCCACTTCCCCCCATAGTTTCAGGTTCCCGTTCGAAAACTTTTAATATAGGGAAACTTATAGATGGTTGGCTCAAAGACATATACAAATCTATTTCTCATATAATGAAAGATTCCTGGAGATTTTTGGGTGATTTAACCAGAGAGAAATGGCATCCTAACATTATTTATCTCACTATAGATGTGCAGGACCTATTCTCTAGTATCCCCAAAGATGAGGGCCTGGAATTTTTTGCCAACAGTTTAAGGAAATATTCAGATCTGACATGGAATAAGATATTGTTGATATGTGATATGATGGGACTAGTGTTGGACCACAATTACATAGCTTTCCAGGGAGAATTTTTCAAACAGACAAGAGGAGTGGCTATGGGAGCAGCGTGTGCTCCCATTTTTGCAAATCTGGTCATGCTGGAGTGGGAGTCAGAGTATATATTCAACAGCAAATATTATTCTGACATCTCGTATTATGCTAGATACCTGGACGATATTTTTATCATGTGGAAAGGCCCTAAAGATAAAATACAGGAATTTATGACTTATATAAATAACACCACCAGTTTCCTAAAGTTCACACATATGAGTAGTAATACTGGAATAGCATTCTTGGACGTATCTATTAGTCATGACGAAGTGGGTTTTATTTCTAAGCTGTATAGAAAGCCCACATTTTCAAATGATTATATACACTTCAGTAGTTGCCATCCCCCGCATGTATTTAAAAATATAGTGAAAGGGCAATGCATCCGAGCAGCTAGGATGTCCTCCACTAGGACCATCATGGAGGATGAACTGGAAAATATAAGGCAGTTATTTTTAGATCGAGCGTATCCAATAAAAATGTTAAATGAAATTATTAGATATGTGAAAGACGAATGGGGAAATAAATACCCACCACTATTAGGGTGCTACACAATGCCGTACAAAGAAGAAGGACATAATATATTTCAAGGAAGAGTTTGTGTACTCACATATACACCCTACACACACTTGATTAAAGAAATTGTAGAAAAACATTGGGCAATTATCACAACTATAGGAAAAGAACAAAGTTGGGATAAATATCCGAAATGTGTATATAAAACAGCACCCAACATTAAAAGGATGTTGGAAAAAGCTAGTTATAATAAGGACAAAGTAGATACACATAAAAGCACAACAAAGTGTGGTAGGTGTAAACAATGTAAGTACATTAATACAGCTAATACCATCAGATTAGATGACATTAACAACACCTTTATCAGATGTAAAGCTGGGAATTGTTGCTCTAAGGGTGTAGTGTACATTGCCAACTGCACAAAATGCAATGCACACTATATTGGGAAAACTGAAAGACAATTAAACGCATATATGAACATACATACAGAATACAGAAATGTGACAGTAAAAATGCGTTATATAGACATGTTATGGAACAAGGGATAGACCATAGTTTCATTTTTGCTATTGTAGATCAGATCCCTATTACACCTATTGGAGGCAATTGGAAGATGGAGTTAGCAGCAAGTGAGAGTAGATGGCAGATCTTGACAGACTCCTCCAGAAAACAAGGTCTTAATGACTTTGTGAGTATTAAACCTTTCCTAGCTTTACTGTGAGCAAGTTTATATAATGGTAAATGAGGGATATAATTATATTTATATTTACATCATATATCTACAACATTAATATATACAGGTGATATGTAACACACAGTTTATGGATATGGACTGATATAGTAGAACATATAACTATTGGAGGACACTTTATGCCCCAAAATTCCATCATTCCATTATTTTATCATTCTATTCTCCCATAGTAGTCTGATATTCCCATTTTTATAGTGTATGTGGTATCCTGATACCATGGTCGTAGTATCATGTTGTTATTAATTATGGCAATTTTTTTAGCATACATCGAACTTATGATGAAGCAGTGAAGTATGGTGTATTTTCGGTTAATGATCATTAGTATTAATATTAGCAATATCATATTTGAAATTTATGTAATGGATTAATCCACATGTAAAAACATGGATATCCATGGATTTTTAACCACAAACATTTTTAATACATATTTTAAATATATATTTTATGTATTGTTTATACATTTCTATGTGCATAAAGTAGCTTTGGACAGATCAGAATGTACAAGAGTGAATAGTTTAGGATGTGTTACACATGCATTTTATACACGCTACATTATGCATTTTTGTCTGCATATTTGATTGCATACACCCTGTAATCATACTGAATATGTGAATTCATATGTTTGAAGTGTTTAGACCATGAAAATGTATGTGAACTTCCTTGTACAGATGACAATATGCCTTTAAAGTTTTAATTAGGATGATTATACAATTAAGTGAGCAATTGATTTTGTATAAAAGCTAGACTTCATAGGCATAATATTGTTCTGAGGAAGGCTGTTGTTCACAGCTGAAAGTGCTTAACCTGTTTTTATCGTGTGTTATCGAGAATAAAAAATTTTTTATTGCATCCAAGTACGAGCAGTGGTTTTTCTGGTCACCGTCCAGATATTACATTTTTGTGGCATGTTTTGAACCCTCCCCCCACAAAAAGAAGTTAAAAGGAGAAGAGCAATTTTTGAAATTCGCTCTTCTGTATTTTTGTTTTTTTTTTTTTCAGCTTGTCAACACTTGGCATTGCAACTGCCAACATTTCATTAGGGAGCCCCTCTGAGGTTAGATAAATACATACCAAAAGGTGCATGATATTCAATTATGGGTCTGATAAGATATGAATAATGGGAAATTAAGAATTCTTTTTGTCTGGTAAAGATGCCTTTGGAAATTAGATGGGCCACATAAAAAGCGTTTCTGAACTGCTGTGGAGATATGATGGTCAGATGCATCATCATGGATCTCATTAACAGAGACATTGGAAACCTCCAAACACTGGACCCTACCCAGTTTGGCTTTGTTAAGGGCAGATCATGCCTCCTAAACCTGGTGGACTTCTTTGAGACAGTTACCAAGGCTATAGACGAGGGAAAGGTGGTCCACACAGCCTACCTAGACCTCGCAAAGGCCTTCAACACCATTCCCCACTCAGGTATTATAGACAAGCTCACCAGCCTGAAAATAAACCCCTACGTCACGAGATGGGTTGCCAACTGGCTCACGGACAGAACCCACATGTTAAGAGTTGCGGGAGCTAGGTCTAACTCTAAATCGGTTACAAGTGGTGTTTCCCAGGTCTCAGTCCAAGGACCCCTCCTGTTTGGCATATACTTCTCAGAGGTACAGGCAAGCACAGAAGGACTATGGCTGACCAAGTTTGCACACAACTGCAAACTAGGGGCTATAATTGACTCTCCGGCTGACACAGACATCCTCCAAAAGGGTCTCACTGAAACAGATACCTTGTGTCAAAACCATGGCCTCAAGCTAAATGCCAAAAAGTGCATAGTCATCCCCTTTGGTAAAAACAAAGTACCCACAAACTACCACATATGTGGTAGCCCCCTAAATATGGAAGACGTAATAGGGGATCTGGGGACCCAAGTAGATAGTAATCTCTCCTTTGATATTCACATTGCCAAAGTGGTTAGAAAATCCTTCTATATGGCCCGCCTAATCACAAAAGGGTTTGCATCCAGATCAAAAGAGGTCATTGGGCCCCTCTGCGCATCACTCATCAGACCCATTATAGAGTACAATGCCCCATTTGGGATGTTCCTTACAAGACACCTGCAACAACTGGAAAGACCACAGAAGTTCCTCACCAAGAGGATTAGTGGCCTCAAGCAGATGCTGTATGCAGCTCGGCTGAAGAAACTCCAGCTGTACTCGGTTGCATACCGCCTACTCAGAGGTGATCTCTGCCTGACATACAAGGCCATGTCCAACCCAGAATTGATGGACATGCTCCACCTAAAGAAAACCATATCCCCTCGAGCCATACGCTCCAGGGATCTAAACCTCACCACAACAATAAATAGGACATGCAGGAGCAATAGATTCCTGTCCCAGAGACTTCCCATGCTCTGGAACAAGATTCCAATCTACATTAGGCAGAGCTCCTCGCTAACCCTCTTCAAGAGAAACCTTGACGAGTGGATGGGAAACAGAAAGTTTACCCCAGGGATCACTGCAATGGCTCGGCGAAAGCCAACACATTCTGGCTAGGCTTATAAATGCCTTCAGGCAGATAGCCTAGTACCTACCTATGAACCTATGAACCTAATAATAGTACCCAGACCTCTTACAACAGTGTCTATTTGGAGGTATGCATCTCCTGTGTGGTAAATGAAACTGTTTTGTGTACCAAAATAAACTATCCTACATTGTTTTACATTGAATTTAAGGCCATCATCCTTACACCAGTTGTTAACATGGTCAATCCATGTTGGAGCAATTATGAGTCTGTTGAAGATTGAATAACAACACCTAATTTACAGTCATCTGCACCTGTAATTAACCATTGGCCAGGAGTTCTGGCCTGAAGGTCTGAGATATATATGCCAAACAGCTGAGGGCCCAAAACTGAACTGAGTACACTGGTACATATTTTTTGCTTTCAGAAGTGGCACCTGCTAATGCATCCACGTGGGTTCTGTCAGACAATCAGTTCGATTTCCATTGCACAATATAAGGATTCATATTCAGATTTACAAGTCTATACATAATGCCTGTGTGAGCAATAGTGTCAAAGGCCTTAGTCAGGTCTAAATATGCATTTCATAACCACTATCCACGGCTTTAGATACTTTTTCAAAGAAGTTAATGAGGTTAAAGATATAGGACCTTCCTTTGATAAAGCCAAATTGATGAGGGTCCAGAGTTAAGATATTTTCAAAGTCCAGATTAATGAAGTATGGGATAATGCACTCCATACCTTTGCATATGAAGCTAGTAAGACTAAGGGGTTTATAGCTGCCAGGGTCTGTGGACGGGCCACCCTTGTGTAACAGCATTACAATGGCTGTTTTCCAGGCTTCAAGAATGTAACCAGTGGAGAGGCTTAGACTAAAGAGGTTAAGTAGTGGTTCAGAAAGGACATATTTGGCACCGATAATCAGGCAACTTGGTATGTTATCAGGGCCCATGGATGAAGTATTCTTAGTTATGGAAAGAGCTGAGAGAACTTGTTCCATAGCAATTAAATGGAATGGATGGGATTGTGAAACTTGCGGAATAATTATAACTGTGGGTGGAATAAAATGTGGACTAAATCTGATCACTAGGATATTAGCTATTTTCTTTGGATCAGAGAGTGCAATATTGTTTTGGACAAGCTCTGAGCATTGTTGGCTGATAGTTTTTAACTTCCTTCATTGTGTTTGCAGTTGTGATTGGTTTTAGTGGCTATTCCAAGTGCATACTCAGCGTTGAGCTTCCTAATAGTTCCTTTAAGATGTTTGTTATTTTGCTTAAGTGTGCTCTTAAGGTAGGTAGAATTAGACCTCTTGTAAGCAGTAAGCAGTTTCTTTCTCATGTCATATAATTTATTTATATGGGTATAGTTTGATTTAGCAAGGATTGATGACACATATGGAGATGTACAAGAAGTGGCCATATTTGTGAGTACTAGATCCAGGATATGTTCAAGGCTCCAGAGAGCACCCATGCAATACCAGGCTACAACTCTTACCACACTTTTCAGCCACCAAACCAAGACTGAAACTCTAAAGGTGGAGGAGTGTCCATATTCACCAAGGATATTCACACCTCCTGGCTAGTTGCCCAACACAATGCATCTGAAATTCTCCAGGTGCAACTAACACTAGTTAAGACTGCAGTCCAAATTTTAGCTTGCTACATATCCCCCACAATGCCCCAATATTCTCACTACACCTTTCTAAACATACTGGAAAATATTAAGATACAACCAAACATCCTAATACTGGGTGATTTCAACTACCCTGCCATTAACTGGGAAAACTACTCTGGTACCAACATCTTTTCCCAATGGTTCTTGGAATTTATCAATTCCAACGGCCTGGTCAACTAATCCATTGTCCCACCAGGGGCTCCAATATCCTAGACCTGGTCATTATCAACATGGGAGATAAATGTTCCACACCAGTGGTCACCCCCTCATTGGTCAGGTCTGACCATAAGCTAATCACCCTTGACATCCACATCCCACCCCCACCTCCCAGTAAGGAAACTTCTGTAAAAAACTTTTCCAAAGCCAACTTCATGCTACTCAAGTCAGAAGTGACAAACTTCATGACACCCATGCAGATGGGAACTGAAAGTTGGACTGCTGAATCCTACACTAAGGCACTGTACGAGCACATCCACTCATGCATGAATCATGCCATCCCAAATAGAACCAAAATGTTTTCCAAAAAAAAGGAAGCTGATCTGGTGGTCCCCTGCCATAAACAAACTATACAACAGAAGGAAGAAACTGTTGCAGAAAAGAGGAAAATCCCAGGATGCAAAAAACTCCCTTATCAGCCTCAGTAAATCCGCCAAAGCTAGTTACAAAAGTAAAGTTGCCAAAGATTCCAAAGACAACCACAAGGCATTCTATAGTTATGTCAAGAATCTAAATAGCAATGCTCTGAACTACAACAGAATGCATTAAATAAACTGATCCCAAGGATAGTGCCAGTATTCTGGCAGATCGATTTAGTGCCAACTTCACCCCCCCCTCACCCCCTAAAGGGCCCATCTCAATACCAAGCGATTGCCAAATTCCGGTAATCACGGCCACACAGGTAGAAACCACACTCTCCAAAGCTAAGAATACAGCATCCGTGGGACCAGATCACATCCCAGGCTGTGTACTACATGAACTACAAAATAAACTGGCACCTCACCTAAGTGTCATGTTTAATCATAGCCTCACCTCAGGCTTCGTGCCCACTGAGTGGTGCACAGCTACAGTTATCCCACTCCACAAGGGGGGATCCACCTTGGATCCCGGGATCTACCGTCCCATCAGTCTGATGAGCCTGATCTGCAAGGGCATGGAACACTGTATCATGGAACGTATAAACAAAGACATTGGCAACCTTCAAACACAGGACCCCACCCAGTTTGGGTTTGTGAAGGGCTGATATTGTCTCCTGAACCTGATTGACTTCTTTGAATCAGTCTCCAGAGCAGTGGATGAGGGTAAGGAGGTCCGCACAGCTTATCTGGACCTCGCCAGGGTGGGAGGATGTCATAATGGTTAAGGTGTTTACCTGCCAAACACAAGGTGCAGGGTTTGATTCTCACGTGGGGTAATTGGCTAGGCTTAAAATGACCCACAAGGGGCAATTAGCCTAGTACTAACCTATGAACCTATGAGCCAAGGCCTTCGACACCATCCCCCACTCTGGAATCATAGATAAACTTACTAAGCTGGGCATAAATCCCTATGTCACTCGATCAGTTGCCAACTGGCTTACTGACAGAACCCAGACTGTAAAAGTAGCCGACTCCAAATCCAGCTCCAGACAAGTGACAAGTGGAGTACCTCAGGGTTCAGTCCTGGGACCGCTCTTGTTTGGCATCTACTTCTCTGAAGTACAGGCCAACACTAAGGGTCTCTGGATAACAAAGTTTGCAGATGACTGCAAACTGGGAGCCATTATTGAATCCCCAAATGATGTGGATACTCTACAAAAGGGCCTTGCAGAAACAGATGCTTGGTGCAAGATCCATGGGCTGAAGCTTAATGCCAAGAAATGTATAGTTATCCCCTTTGGGAAAAACCATGTACCCATGAATTATCACATAGGTGGCAGTACACTAAACACCTGAAGTGTAATGAGAGACTTAGGGACACAGGTGGGCAGTGATCTCACCTTCGATAACCACATCGCCACAACAGTCAGGAAATCCTTCTATGTGGCACACCTCATCACTAAGGGCTTTTCATCCAGAAAAAAGGAGGTCATTGTCCCACTGTATTCATCCCTCATTAGACCCTTTATAGAGTACAACGCCCCATTTGGTATGTACCTCACAAGACATCTGCAACAGCTGGAAAGGCCACAGAAATACCTCACTAAAAGAATCACAGGCCTCAAGCAGATGCCCTATGCTGACCGTCTAGAAAAACTCCAGCTATACTCTGTGGCATATCATCTACTCCAAGGCGATCTCTGCTTAGCATGCAAGGCCATGTCAAACCCTGAGCTGTTGGACATGCTCCACTTAAAGAAATCGCAGTCCCTCAGAGCCACACACTCCAGAGATCTAGACCTTGTCATCACAATGAACAAAACATGCTGGAGGGATATGTTCCTGACACACAGACTCCCCATACTGTGGAATAGACTGCCCATACATGTCAAGCAGAGCGCCTCCTTGGCCCTCTTCAAAAGGAACCTTGATGATTGGATGGGAGATAGGAAATTCACCCTGGGGATCACATCAGTCACCCTGCTATACCAAGGTCCAGGAAAGTAAATACTGTGGGAAGAAATATCCAGGGAATTGTTATGGCTAGGTTTGTATAGGCCCTAGGGCCGATAGCCTAGTACAAACCTATGAACCTATAAAGACATGGAAACAGCCACAAAAAATGTCATTGACTTAATGGTTGTAATTTTGCAGCAGGCTGATAATGACTTTTAAAAAACTGAATCTTTCTGTTATGATTTTACAGCCGGTAATCATTCTTGAAAAGCTTAGTAACCTTAGGGTGGGAAGTTGGCATAATGGTTAAAGTGTTTACCTTACAAACACAAGGTGCAGGGTTTGATTCTCACGTGGGGTAATTGGCTATGCTCAAAATGGCCCACAAGGCAGTTAGCCTAGTACTAATCTATGAACCTATGTTGCATCACAATAAGATCTTGATATTTCTTTAATTTACACTTTCAAGTGAGACGACTTGAATCATCACCATCTCTTATATATTATCAGCTAGAGACAAATCTTCAGAATTTCTCCCTTTTACAGCATGTAAATACAAGTTTGTTTTTCCCTTCAGGAATTGTACTTGTTGCCATTAATCCATATGAGCAGTTGCCAATCTATGGAGAAGATGTCATTTGTGCATACAGTGGGCAGAATATGGGAGATATGGACCCACATATTTTTGCAGTTGCTGAGGAGGCTTACAAACAAATGGCTAGGTAAGCAAATATATTTGTTTTGTATTAAGAGTCAAAATAACCAAAATCTAATGAAACACTGAAATCTTAGAAGAAAAGACTAGCTTCATTCCAGTATCTTTCTGTAACAGAATGTTCTTTATTTTGAGATGAGTGCTGCATATGTCCAGCAAGGTTTGGCTTATGGTAGAACATTTGCTGTCTTGTACTAATGTTAACTCTAAGATGAATAAACATATAAGGTGACCATGTGCTGACTGTATTAATATATAGTGTTAGTATGACTTATATTACGATTTACTTATGACGCTGGTGCTCAACTCCTGAGGTAATTAATGTTTTCTAATCACTTGATTTCCGTAGATCAATATTACCTCATGATCTAAACGCCTCGGTTTTGTTCCAGTTTGCTACTGTAAATATATGTTCACAATTGATCTCAAATCTTATATGAATGTACAAGATCACAGTGCAGCTGGGACTGGGCTTTTGCCCTTTTCCCACTGTAGTGCATTCTTGGAGTGGGTATATGTAAGTAGGAAGGGCTGGGGGGAGTACAGTTGGGTTTGCCCCTGCATAGAATGTGTTTGAATATTTTTGCATTTTTGTGTTTTGAGCTTTTGTATTGATCTTCTTGGGATTGAGAATTATGGCCATTTGACATAATGAATGTATTCCGTTCATGAAAGAGAGAAAAGTCTTATACATGAAGTTTTCGTCAGTAACTAGTTATAGTCTGTTCGCAGGTTAGATTTTTTCTTCAGATTTTGCTATTTAACCACATGCATGTCCTCTGTTAAATAGTCCTCTAATTGAAATAAGTACTCTATTTTAGCATGGTAGTAAAGATTCACTTATGTTGTTTCAGTTTATTTTAATTCTGGAGAATCTATTTTGTAGAATTTTTTTTTTAATTAAATGTCTTCGTCTGTTCAGGGACTTTGAATAACACTCATCAAGTTCAGAGTAATGAATAATCTATTATTCAGTTTAAATTTTTGAACTTCCATTTTGTCCTGCCTGCCTTTTTAATGCTTTGTCCTGAAGTCTTTAAAAATATTTGCCTTGAACTAACAGCAGTTATATGTATTCTGCACTCTTAATGGTGTCATAGTATGTAAAGGTTTGAAATGGAATTTGTTATTGCATACAAAAATGACAGGGATGCTTGTCTATCAATGACTGCAGAGTCCAACAATTTCATTGCACCATTTCTCTTTTGAAATGTACTAAAAGATAAACTGTAAAACTGCAGTGATGCTCTTCGTATTTCACTGTTGCAGTCATCACATTTGGGTTATCTGCCTGCAGGTAGCCCTCTGCTGGCCTGAATACCAGAGTCTTGGATTTCTGTGTCGGATGCTGTCTCTTCTTTCATGACGTCAGGTCATCAGGGGTATAAAATATGCACCGACACCATTACATCAGTCTTTCTTGCTGTGCGGTGCCCGAAACAGAAGCAGTTCACAAGTGCCAGTCAGCTGACTCCTGAAATTTTCGTTTTCGAGTTTCAGAACCTAAGTCTTCAAAAATAGATAAGTACCCCATTGGGGATCTTTTTTCTTGCTCCAACCGATGTCAGTAAAAGTTAACAATTGTCTTACCTGTGGAAAGCAAATACCTCATAAAGATTTTCATTCGTACTGCATTCCCTGCTTAGGCCCAGGCCATGATGTCCCTCGCTGTCGGTTTTTTGCCTTGTTCAGCCCCCGAACTGTTCATCGTCGGGCTGTCTTTGCAGTAAATTATTTTGGTACTCAGTATCTGTACTCCAAAATGGCTTCGTTAAACCATCCGACTACCGATCTTCCAAAAACGTAAGGATAAAGACAGAGACAGAATGCATAGGTCCAAAACTGCCAACGCTTCTGTTAAGCTAGTTGCCAGTCTGCCGTACTCAGTGAGGTGCTTTTGTAGCCCCTGATACCCACTACTTCAGATTCGCAGGCCTCTACTGAGACCCATTCAGAGTCCGGTATGCCACGAGATGCTTCTTCGACTATGGAACTTCTGGATGTCTCTACCTTGGATGGGTCCGGAGCCTCTGTGCAGGTACCGGCTTCTGAGGTTGTATTAAGGCCTACAGACTTGCATTTTAAACCAACGCCATCTTCTTCATCCAGGCCTAAAACTCGCACCACACCTAGAAAACCGACGTCCAAACCACATGCTCAGGCCCATATGCATAAAAAACAAATGCTTAGAATGGCTGAAGACCTTATTATCTTAATTAGGGGAAGCCAGCCTTCTCCCTCTTAGAGACTTAGAGCTGATTTTCTCATCAGGAATCTGATATTTCTGTTCCTTCTAATTACCAGGATTTGTCCTTATCTACCTGTGAGGATTCTGATGCAGAGGATTCCATTCCCTCTGCTTCCCCTCCAGAAGATTTTTCTTTTGGTGAAACCTTGCACACTCTTATGGAGCATTTCCGCTGGGAAAGCCAGGATTACTCTGACTCCAAAAAGAAGCTTAGAGAATTCTTACTGCTTCCTCAACAAAGGCCTTTAGCTATCCCTCCTGTTCTGGACATTGTAGATTATGCTTTCTTGGAATCTAGCCTTTCCCCAGACACTTTGCCTCCAGCTCCCAGAAAACCTGACAAGTATTACAGAGTACCTGACTCTCACAAGTTCCTCTCTCAAGAATCCTACTGCGGATCCAGAGACCATTTCCCAAGGACCAAAAGGCGTTAAGGCTACTGCTGCCAAAATCTTACCCCTTCTGATAGAGATTCTAGAGCATTGGACAGATGAAGTAAGAAGGTATACATTTCTGCTACTTTGTCCGTTAGGACTTTAAATTGTCAGTTTCATATGTTAAAGTACCAGCAGCATATTATGGGACTGCTTAAACAGAAAATGATGTTGATTCCTAACTGTGCTGAACACAAAGAATTACAGGATTTAATACATTCTGCAGAACAAGTTGGTAAACATATTTTGCAATGTGGTTTTGACTCTTTAGAAGCATCTTGCAGGGATGCTGTCACTGGGTCTGTACTTAGAAGGCATGCTTGGCTTAAGGAGCAAAACTTGCCAGATCATGTTAAAGCTAAATTACTGGATGCACCCTTAAACCAAGGCTGCCTGTTTGGCAACAAAGCAGAAGAAGTCCTCAAAAGGATGTAGGAAAAAGCTAAATGTATGCAAACTGTTAAAGATTTCCTACAAGTACACCCTCCCAGATTTAGTAGGTCCAAACCCAGGAACAGCAGACCACCTAGGTTACAGTCTCAGGCTATGCACAGGCCTAAGCAGTGGGGGGGCTCCCACTTCCAAAGCAGGGAGTAATAAGCCACCCCCCTATGGAAAAATGTCACAAGGACTTAACCTTAACCCTTCCAAGCCCTGCTCAACTGCCTGCTCCCTTAGGGGGAAAGATCGCCCTGCATGCAGAAAACTGGGAACTCATTACCCAGGACAAATGGGTTTTGAATATAGTTTCCCAGGGATACAGATTCCACTTCCACTCCTTACCAACCCCAAACGGTTGGCAAGACCTACCCCCAAATCAGTGGGTGGAGGCCCAACAGCAGGTTCTCTCTCTTCTAAGTATCAGGGCTATTCAACCTGTCCCAGCAGAACAAAGGGGACAAGATTTTTATTCAAGACTTTTCCCAGTACCCAGAAAAGACAGCTCCTGGTGTCCTATCTTGGACCTCTCTATTCTAAACACCTTTCTGGTAATCCCAAAATTCAAAATGCTAACACTTCAACAGCTGCTTCCTATGCTAGGCAAAGATGCCTGGTTGGCAACCTTAGACTTAAAGGAAGCTTACCTGCACATTCTAATAAGGGAATCTTGCAGGAAATACCTATGCTTCAGGGCAGGCTCCATGCACTGTCAGTTCTCTGCACTTCCCTTTGGCTTATCTACTGCACCCAGGGTATTCACAAAGTGTCTACCTCCAGCCATTGCATTTTGTAGGCAGAGAAGTATTCAAATATACCCATACTTGGACGACTGTCTGATTCAGGCAGAAAGCCAGGACTTACTATTAAAACATCTGCATTCATAAAGAAACTTCTAACCTCACTGGGGTACACCATAAACAAAAAGAAATCTCACCTAGTACCCTGCCAACATATTGTATTACTGGGAGCAAGCTTGAACACAACTTCCCAGATGGCTTTCCTCACTCCAGAGAAACAAGTTTATTTGACAACCTACTTCAAACTATTGGCCACAAAGTCCCAGCTATCTGCAAGGAAAATTCTGCAAGCCCTGGGGTTCATGGCCTCTTGCATTCTACTAATTCCATATGCAAGACTGCATATGAGGAAACTACAATGGTATCTAAAAAGCCTATGGTGTCAACATTCTCAGGACCTGTAATCAATGATTCCTTTCATTCCTTGTATAAAGACAGAGTTCCTTTGGTGGGCAGAGGCCTGATACCACAACAAGGGGCTCCCTTTAACTCTACCCCCTGCTGCCCAACAGACACATCAGACTATGCATGGGGGCTCACTTGGCAGGGTAGTGCATTCGGGGCAAATTGAACCCGAGACAGATGCATCTGCATATCAACCAAAAAGAAATGTTAGCTGTACAGAATTCCCTGACAACCTTCAAAGACTGCATTCTTCCAGGACAACTATTCGTAAAGACAGACAACACTACAGTTATGTGGTAGATAAACAAGCGGGGGGAACCCACTCATACCCTCTCTGCAGACTAGCCATGGCTCTGTGGAACACAGCCTTGAGCTACCAAGTGCAACTACAAGCTCAATTCCTGCCAGGCAAGCTAAATTCACTAGCAGGTGACCTAAGCAGAAATCTCATGACTCCACATGAATGGAAACTGGAACCAAAAATATTCAACCTCTTGAGGAACAAATGGGGGACTCCAGAGGTAGACCTGTTTGCCTCCTCTCAGAACTACCAATAGGGCAAATTCTGCACAAGGACTTCCCACAGTCAAGCTTGGAAAGTGGATGCCCTGTCCTTTACCTAGGAAAGCCTCTCGGTTTATGCTTTTCCCCCTCTGCCTCTCCTCTCGAAGGTCCTGCAAAACATCAAACAGGACAAGCCAAGAACAATCCTGATTGCACCAGACTGGCCACGCCAGCACTGGTACCCCGTCTTGTGCAGTATGACACTGCTGGAACCATGGCAACTGCCTCAGACCCCTTCCCTGCTGTCCCAGCAGGTGGGCCAGATTCTGCACCCTCATCTTCAAACACTGAACCTTGCAGCATGGTTAATTCCTTGAGCTCTCCAGTAGCATCCCTCAGTTAGCAGGTGCTAGATGTCATTCTGGAGGCAAGGGGGCCTAGTACTAGAAAATCCTATGCTGAAAAGTGGAAAAGATACTGTTCCTGGAGCCAGACTCAGGGGATGGGCACAACGGTGCAAAGCTTACCTCATATTCTTCAGTACTTAACAGAAATGCTCCACAAGGGCCTATCCTTCTCGTCAATTAAAATTCATGCCTCTGCCATTTCAGCCACCCCTCTTCTTTCACCCCCTGCTAAAGCAATTCCTTAGAGGGCCAAAAAATTTAAGACACCCCAGGAGATCCCCTACTCCAGCCTGGGACCTTAACTTTGTATTTGAAAAGCTCACTCTCCCTCCCTTTGAGCCAGCTGCAACTGCAGAGTTGAAATTTCTTTCCTGGAAAACAGTCTTCATTCTAGCCATCACTTCAGCAAGAAGAGTGTCTGAATTACAGGCCTTCATGGCAGTGGAGCCCTTCATCATCTTCCATGCAGACAGGGTTTCACTTAGGACCAATCCTTCCTTTATGCCCAAGGTGGTGTCTAGTGTGGCCCTAAATCAGTCCATTCATTTGCCTACTTTTTCCCTAATCCACAAAACAAAGGAAAATTAATACTGCACTCTCTGGATGTGCACAGACAACTTAGATTTTATTTGGACAGGACTAAGCCTCTCAGAAAATCTGAACAGTTGCTAGTTGGCTTTGCTGCAGGGGCAGAGGGGAAGGCCATTTCAAAGCAAACCATTTCTAAATGGATAGCCCATTGCATTCATTTCTGCTACAAGCACCATGGAAAACCTACCTCTCAGGGGATAAGATCACATTCCACCAGGGCTGCAGCTACCTCTACAGCCTTTCTCAGAGGAGTCCCTACCAGGGACATCCTAGAAGCTGCTACCTGGAGCTCTGGACATACCTTCAACAAGCATTACCACATGCCTATTTTTTCTAAATCCAGAGCTGGTTTTGCCACTGCAGTCTTGCAGGGCTTAATAGCTGGCCCTAATGCTCTCTAACTTCCTCCTCCCTTCCTTAGCTTTGGGAATCAACCCAAATGTGATGACTGCAACAATGAAACATGAAGAACATAGTACAGTTGTGTACACTTACTATAAATTTAGATGTTGAAGTGTATTCACTGTTGCAGTCCTGGTTACCCTCCCTCCAGCCCCCTGATTTCTCTTGGCTCTACCTTTCCTTCTTGTTTGGTGTATTTAAGTTTTTTGGTGTATTTGCTTTTTGATGGAGGTGTACCATAACATATAATTGCTTCCCATTGTGGGGGCACCTGACATCTGGGGCAAGAAAAACTGATGTAATGGTGTCGGCTGCATGTTTTATATCCCTGACGACCTGACGTCATGGAAGAAGAGACAGCACCTGATGCAGGAATCCAAGACTCTGGTATTCAGGCCGGCTGAGGTCTACCTGCAGGCAGATAACACAAATGTAATGACTGCAACAGTGAATACACTCGAACATCTACATTTATGGTAAGTGTACACAACTGTACTTTTGTACTACATCTGCAAGCTCTTTGGTATATGAGAGGTCACACATCACCTTCTTGAAAACAGGATGTTCATCGTGTTTCACTGTTGCAGTCACTACAGTTGGGTTATCCTGCTGGCAGGCTACCCGCAGTCAGCCTGAATTCCAAAGACTAGGTCTGGCGTCAGTTGTTGTCGCCTCCTCCCTGACGTCAGTGTGCCAGGGGTATAAAAGTTGCAGCCGACACCATTTTCTTCAGTCTTTTTTGCCGTGTGGTGCCCGAAGCAAAAGCAGTTCGCAAGTGCTGATCAGCCGACTCCTGAGATTTTCGTGTTCGAATTTCAGATCCGAAGTCTTCATTAAAAGCTAAGTACCCCGTTGGGGAAACTTTTTTCTTGCTCCAGTCCAATGTCAGAAAAAGTTAATAATTGTATTTCTTGTGGGAAGCAAATACCTCATAAGGACTTTCATTCCTACTGTATTCCTTGCCTAGGCCCTGACCACGACATTGCTAATTGTAGGTTCTGTGCTAAATTTAACCAACGCACTATTAGCGCCGGTACGATTTTGCATTTCACTATTTTGGCAGAAGATTTAATTACACAATGTCATCGGATAGCCATCTGACTACCGGAATTCACAAGAAACGCAAGGAAAAAGAAAAGGACAAGCATCCGAGATCCAAAATTGACGACGAGGCTTCTTCTAAGCCAGTCACCGGTTCACCGGTTCTCAGTGAGGCACTTTCACAGCCCCTGATGCCCGCTACTTTAGAGCCGCAGGCCACTACCGACTCCCACGTGGAGCCGACTAGGCCACTGGAAACTCAAGGTATTGGAACCTCGGACACTATTCCCTCAGATGGGTCTGGAGCTGCTGAGCAGGCATCAGCTTCTAAGGGTGTTTTCAGGCCAACACAATTATATGTAAAAACGACTTCAGCTTCAAAGGCAAAGACTAAAGCACCTCTAAAAACAAAGAAACAAGTACAGCAGCCCCATGGACAGGCCTCCATGCCTAAAAAACAGATGCTCAAAATGGCCGAAGACCTAATTACTTTGATCAGGGGTTCCCATCCCCCTCTTGATAAGAGGCCTAGGCAAGAGACAGAATATGAATCTTCAGATCAGGTTTCCATTTCATCTGATTCCTCTTCTGATCAGGAATACTCTCTTCCTCCCTATGAGGATTCTGATGCTGAAGAATCTATCCCTTTGGCCTCTCCTCCTGAGGATTATTCGTTGGGGAAACTCTGCATACCATGAGGGAGCATTTTCACTGGGAGAGCCAAGATTATTTAGAATCTAAGAAAAGGCTCAGAGACTTCCTTTTACTGCCTCAGCACAGGCCCCTTGCTATTCCTCCTGTGTTAGACATTGTAGATGATGTTTTTTCAGAGTCCATTCTGACTCGTGACTCCTTGCCTCCAGCTCCTGTTAAGCCAGACAGATACTACAGGTTTTCTGATTCTTATAAATTTCTTTTTAAAAACCCTGCTGCTGACCCAGAAACTATCTCTCTGGGTCCCAAAGGGGTCAAGGCTTCCACTGCAAAAAAAGTATCCCCTCTGACAGGGATTCTAGGGCACTGGACAGATGGGGAAAAAAAGATTTACATTTCTGCTACCTTGGCTATAAGGGCTTTATATTGTCAGTTTCATATGCTTAAATATCAGCAATATATTATGTCACTGCTTAAACAGAAAATGTTGATAAATTCCGAATGTGCAGAAAACAAAGAAATGCAGGATTTATTGCATGCAGCTGAACAAGTTGGAAAGCATACTTTGCAATGTGGTTTTGATTCTCTGGAGGCCTCCTGCAGGGCCGCTGTTACGGGTTCTGTCATCAGGAGGCATGCTTGGTTAAAGGTACATAATCTGCCTGATCATGTTAAAGCAAAATTATCAGATGCTCCATTACAGCATGATACCTTGTTTGGTGTTAAAGCAGAGGAGGTGTTGAAGAAAATGGAGGACAAAGCAAAATCTATGCAAACAGTCAAGAATTTCTTACAGTTACAGCCACCAATATTTAGCAGACACTGGCCTGCAAAGAATTGGTGCTCTCCAGTGTCAGACAGGCCACAAAGGGGCAGATACAGACGCCCTAGAGGCAGGTCTCAGCCCCAAGGCACATACAGGTCTAAACAATGGGGTGCTTCTACCTCCAAAAGCGGAGAAGACAAATCTCAGCCTTACAGGAAACAGTCCCAATGAATTCCCCCTGCCTGCACCAAGCACTTATCTTCTGGCAGCACCTTTAGGGGGGAAACTAGCACTTTTTCATCAAAATTGGCACATAACAACCCAGGACAAATGAGTCTTGAACATAGTGTCACAAGGCTACAAGTTTCGCTTTCATATCCTGCCAAGGGCACACGGTTTGCCAGACCTGCCAAAAAATCAATGGGCAGAGACACAAAAGCAAATTTCATCCCTCATGGACATGAGGGCCATTCAGCAAGTACCAGAGCAAGAGCAGGGACAAGGATTTTACTCACGACTGTTCTTGGTGCCCAGAAAGGACAAAGCCTGGAGACCAGTACTGGACCTATCTATTCTAAACACATATCTGGATATTCCAAAATTCAAAATGTTGACTCTGCAGCAGCTTCTGCCCATGCTGGGCAAGAAGACTTGGCTTGTGACTTTAGACCGAAAGAGGCATACCTGCATGTCCCAATCAGACAATCATGCAGAAGATACCTCAGATTCATAGCTGGCTCAATGCAGTACCAATTCTCTGCACTGCCCTTTGGCTTATCTACTGCACCCAGGGTCTTCACAAAATGCCTGGCTCCAGTAATTGCATTTTGCAGACAAAGAGGAATACAAATATATCCTTACTTGGACAACTGCCTCATTCAAGCAGAGAACAAGGACCTTCTACTACAGCATCTGGCATTTGTAAAAAGATTACTAGCATGCCTAGGGTACACGGTAAACGAAAAGAAATCAAAAATTCCTGGGTGCAAGCTTAAATACAACTGCCCAGATGGCTTATCTCACGCCAGACAAACAAAGGCAACTGACTTCTTCTTCTTCTTCTTTCGGCTTTTTCCCAGTTAGGGGTCGCCACAGCGGATCACCTTGTCCGCACATTGAATGGCAGTGGAGTTTTACAGTGTCGAGTTGCCAGCCCGGCGCCCAACCTTCCACAGAAGGCACACTCACATGCACACCTAGGGCCAATTTAGAGTGTCCAATCCACCTGCAGCATGTCTTTGGGATGTGGGAGGAAACGAGCACCGGAGGAAACCCACGCGACCACAGGGAGGACATGCAGACTCCGCACAGAAGGCACCCCAGCCGAGGATCGAACCGGAGAACCTCTTGCTGTGAGGCGGCAATGCTAACCACTGCACCACCGTGGCCGCCCACAAACAAAGGCAACTGACTACTTATTTCAAACTTTTGGCAACAAAGGCCCAGTTATCTGCAAGAAAAATTCTGCAGGCTTTGGGCTTCATGGCATCCTACATTCTGCTAATTACATATGCAAGACTGCATATGAGGAAACTTCAATGGTATCTAAAAAGTGTTTGGACTCAACATTGTCACAGCCTGGAAACAATAATTACCCTCATTCCTTGCCTGCAACAGGAGTTTCGATGGTGGGCAAAGGCCTATCACCACAACAAAGGACAGCCATTCACTTTACCCACAGCCAGGCAACCATTAACAACAGATGCATCAGATTATGCCTGGGGGGCCCACATGGCAGGAAGATGCATTCAGGGCACATGGTCCGCAAGCCAAATGCATCTACATATCAATTAAAAAGAGATGCTAGCTGTTCAGAATGCCCTGACAGCCTTCAAGGACCAACTTCATCCAGGACAACTACTGATAAAAACAGACAATACCACAGTCATGTGGTACATAAGCAGGGAGGCACTCATTCCTATCCCCCTTGCAGACTAGCCATGACTTTGTGGGACACAGCATTGACTTACCACGTACATCTGCAGGCACAATTCCTGCCTGGAAAGATAAGTACTCTGGCAGATGAACTAAGCAGAAACCTCATGGATCCCCATGAGTGGAAATTGGATCCGCAAATATTCAGCATAATAACAAGGAAATGGGGATGCCCGGACATAGATCTATTTGCCTCCCTTCACAACTGCCAACTACAGAGATTCTGCGCAAGGACTTATCACAAGCAAGCATGGAAAGTGGATGCTCTATCTTTCAGCTGGAAAAACTTAGCAGTATATGCCTTTACTCCACTGCCCCTTCTCCCAAAGGTGCTCCTAAAGGTCAGACAAGAGAAGCCAAAAATTATACTGATTGCCCCAGACTGGCCCCACCAGCACTGGTACCCAATCCTAAGGAATCTGTCTCAATGCCCAGCCTGGACATTACCTCAAATTCCTCACTTACTGTCCCAACAAAACAGCCAGATCCTGCACAGCCAACTCAAGACCTTAAATCTGGCAGCATGGCGGATAATTTAGTCATTCAAAACACCCCTCTTTCTAAAGCGGCAATGGATGTTATTTTAGAGGCCAGGAGGCCTAGTACCAGAAAATCTTATGCTGAAAAATAGAAGAGATTCTGTGATTGGAACCAGGCACAAGGAATTGACACGATTGTACCAAATATTCCTCAGATTTTGCAATACTTAACTGAGATGCTGGACAAAGGCCTATCCTTTTCATCAATTAAGATTCATGCCTCTGCCATTTTGGCTCATTACAATACAGAGCCACCTGTTTTTTCTCATTCTTTACTAAGGCAGTACCTCAGAGGAGCCAAAAACTTAAGGCCTCCAAGGAGATCACCAATTCCTGCATGGGACCTCAGTTATGTCTTGGAAAAACTCACCCTGCCTCCTTTTGAACCAGCCGCTACAGCTGATATAAAATTTTTATCTTGGAAAACAGCTCTGCTCCTAGCAATAACCTTTGCAAGATGAGTCTCAGAGCTACAGGCACTCATGGCTGTGGAACCTTTTATCATTTTCCATCCAGATAGGGTTTCTCTGAGGACAAACCCGACATTTATGCCTAAGGTAGTGTCCAGTGCGGCCCTTAACCAAACTATTCACTTACCTACCTTTTATCCAAACCCACAGAATAAGGGTGAGAGACTTCTACATTCTTTGGACATACACAGACAGCTGCGCTTCTACCTGGACAGAACCAAAGCTTTCAGAAAGACAGAGCAATTACTAGTGGCATATGCTGCAGGATTACAAGGAAAGGCTATCTCAAAGCAGACTATTTCAAAGTGGATAGGCCACTGCATTCGTTTCTGCTGTTCACAACATGGCAAATCAGTGCCTAAGGCCATTAGGCCACATTCAGCCACAGCAGCAGCCACTTCAGCAGCCTTCCTCAGAGGAGTACCAACCAAAGACATTTTAGAGGCTGCAACCTGGAGCTCAGTGCACACTTTTACAAAGCAATATCACTTACCTCTCTACTCTAAATCCAGGGCAGGCTTTGCCACTGCAGTTCTGCAAAGCCCATAGCCGCTCCTAATCCTATTTAGCTCCAGCCTTCCAACCTTAGCTTTGGGATTCAACCCAATTGTAATGACTGCAACAGTGAAACACGATGAACATAGTACAGTTGTGTACCTTCCATAAATGTAGATGTTCGAGTGTAGTCACTGTTGCAGTCCAGGTTACCCACCCACCATCCCCCTTATCTTTGCTGGAAATTATCTGTACTTCTCTAATCTATACAACCTATGTGGTGTATTTGCTGGTAGAGGAAAGAATAATTTACTTTGGTGCATGTATGCTTTATTGACATATATTTAGCCTACCCTTTTGGGGGCACCTGACATCTGGGGCAAGAAAAACTAAAGAAAATGGCGTTGGCTGCATCTTTTATACCCCTGGTGCACTGACGTCAGGGAGGAGGTGACAGCAACCGACACCGGACCTAGACTTTGGAATTCAGGCCGACTGCGGGTAGCCTGCCGGCAGGATAACCCAATTGTAATGACTGCAACAGTGAATACACTTGAACATCTACATTTATGGTAGGTACACAACTGTACTTTCTTTCATATTAATACATGATTTCATACAACAACTTTAGAGAGAGTGAAAGCTCTGATTTCATTACTTGATATTAAGAATACAGACAAAAAGTGCCTTAGTTATACTTTTGTAAGACAGTGCTTAAAAGTAGTGACATCAAAGTTAAGTTGCATTGTCCTGCTCATTATTAGACATAAATGCCTTTCTGTAGCATTTTTTTCATTTCTGTATGAAATTTCCTGTATGTTAAAGGCATTTCATGAAGCCTGATTATAGAGGAAAGCAAGGTATTTTATATATCTCCTGTGTAATGTATACCACCAATGCATCTAAACTGGAGTACATCAACTTTATTGATGTTGACCGATATAGTTCTACAGATTTAAATACTGACTCATTCATAAAAGTGGTCGTGCAGACACGGTATTATTTTTACTATCCTCTGCCTGTCTGAAGAATAACAAAATTTGTAGCAGTCTAGTAAGTTTGTTTATGAAGTTAAATCTGTGAGCAATTTTAAATCGATTACATGCTTAGAAAATCTAAATTGGCATATTAAAAATGTAGATACCATAGGGTACTGCCATTGTTCTAGCCCCTCTCTGCATCTGGTTGGGAAGTTGCCATAATGCACATCTCTGGCTATCCAGTAATAACAAATGACAGTATCAGTAATCTGAAGATGCAGTAACATTTTAGTCAAAGACGCAAGTTTGATTCTGTACAAAATGGCAGCTCTGTAGAAACGTTGTTAACATTTCAATCTCTTCAGACACACTGGCTCCAGTCTCAAAATACAATGTGTTGTGGGATATGTGCATACTAATGCTATACAATAGTCTTAAAGTGGCACTGGTTATAGTACACATTCACAATATATGCAAACTCTCGAAGATTCACTTCATCACATCTCTTTCCACCTAAAGAAAGAGAAAAATCTCTCTTTTTGAAATTACAAAATGTCAAGCTTCTTAATCGATACACCATGTGTATGGCACTCTGGTCTGGTCCTTTAAATGTATATTGTTAACATTTACAGATATGATTGCAATGGTCTATGAAACAGCAGCTTGATAGAATTATCACAGTCAGGATGCATTTATCAAGAAAATGGTATGGATACTAACTGCTAATATTACTCTTTTCATAGTTTTGATAATTTGGTACTCTGACTTCACGTGTGCTTCAGGTCACACATGTAGCACAGGAACTGGAAATAAAAACTGATTTTGAACCCACCAGAAAAAATAAATAAATAAATAAAAAACAAACAAACAAAAAAAAAACTGTGAGACAAGCTGTTATGACTAACATTGCCAGTTTCACATTCACTAAACAAAACAGAGTTAATAGGATGAAAAACAGTCACACTCTGTTGTTTTGGCTGGACAGCATGCAGTTTGTCATCACAAATAGTTTTGAACTTCCACCATTGTCTCTTATATTTAGTGGAGAAAAAAATGTTTGAAATCACTGCAATAGTCTTACTTGATATGGACCCGTTTCTTCTCAAATCAGACTCATCTGGTCAGATCTCCAGAACACTGTTTTCAAGTTCAGGCTCATCAAGAACTGCTCAGATACCAATCTGTTTTTCTGTAAGTTTGGTACCATCTTCTGTTTGCACCATGTAAGTAGGATCTTTGTCCAGCAGTTTTCTGTACTGCAATACCTGTTGTGTCCCACTTTTTCTCTTCCTCTAACTTTAGCTGGACATATTGGCCTGGTTGAAGTGTAGGGAGTGGATATGTAGAATAACATTTTTTGCATAACTTTTTGTGTAGAGCTTTAACTCATTGGCCATTTTGTTTTACTGAACTGTATGAAATAGTTTTAGATTTAATTTTTGACTCTAATATTGGAAAGTCACTTCTTTTCTGTCTTCCAAGCATTAGCATCTAAGGGTTTATTCCTGTGTCTCTGTGTGGAGTAGCATGAATGACATGAGAACTCAGAGGATCTGGTTGTCATAATAACTTTTTGGCTGTTTGAACTGCTCTCTCAGTTTCCCCATTTGATTATGAATTTTGAGGACTTGATGTAGTATGAGTAAACCCATAGTAATTTACAAGCTGTTGCAACTCCTGTAACATTAACTATGTACTATTTTCTGTAATCATTTCAACAGGTAGCATGGTTATGAAACCTGGCTGTTAGTACATGTACTATTTCTGTGTCACAAGAATAATAGTTCTGTCCTGATACCAGAGCATGCCGTAATACTCAAGCATTAGATGTTTGGTTTGGGTCCAGCAATCTAGCAATCCATCTTGCATTTGATGAATAACAGCTTGTAACTGTGTAGCTTGCTTTATGTCTTCTAGTCTCTTGGTAGTTACTTTTCTAGTAGTCCTTCTGCTCTGTGCATGTGTAGCAAGATCTTTGTCAGTATCGGATAATGGTAGCCACCTAGGATTTCTGAATAATGCATTTGCAACAACCAGCTGATTTCCAGACACATGAATTGCCCTGGCACTGACCCTTCTCATCAACAGTTTTTGGTACTTGGGTAGCACTTTGTCTAAATCATAGGAAGTAATCAGTGGAACCAATGTCTTATGGTCAGTTCTTGATTTGGAAACTCTCAAGCCCCACACAGGTATCCAAAGAATTTGTTACATGCCCAACTCAGTGCTGGTTACAATTCTGAAGCAAGAAAAAACAGAATGTAAGACTTGCTTATCCATTTCAAATAATGCTACACCTAGGATATAGCTACTAGCATCTGCACTCACAATTGTTAGCTTAGTGACATCAGAGTATGCTGGCGTATGAGTTGTTTTTAACATTTCTTTCGTTTCACTAAAAGTTTGGGAATGAGCATTTGCCTATAACTAGGGGACATCCTTCTTTAACAAGTCAGTCAGTGGATGTAGCACAGTTGAGAGATCAGCTATTAACATGTCCAAGTATTTCATCATGCTGAGGCTTGTCTTAACTCAGTCACACAAGATGAATTTTGTTATTCAGCTATTGTTTGCAACTTGCTGGCATCTGGCCTAATTCCACTTTTTGTTTGACCAAAGCTGAATCTTACCAAAATAACATTTGTTTGAATTTAGCTTTAACCCAGCATTTCTGATATTTTGAAGTACTGCTTCTAACCTCAAGTCATGCATTTCTTTATTAGGACTGAATACCAAGATTCCATGCACAAGAATGACAACAGTAGCAAGCCTATTGAGTAAATCAGTCTTTTTACACTGAATGATTTCAAGTGCTGAGGTTATAGTGAATGGCATCTACTTGAAATGGAACCTTTCTACTGGAGTAATGAAGTTTGTCATCTGTTATATGTCTTTCTTTAGCAGTATTTGCCAGAATCTACTAGAGTCATCTAATATTGAAACCTCTTTAGCATGAATAGTTTAGCTGCTTTGCCCACTGATATAGGTAGAATGAGTTTTTCATGCACAACTGTATCATTAATCTTTTTTAAAGTAATACATATTCATACAAGTCCATTTTTCGGGTGGCGCTATGACAGGGTACTCCTATGGCTAGGCTTGTAAAGGCCTCAGGGCCATTAGCCTAGTACACACCTATGAACCTATCACTGGATCCACTAATGCAAAATAACTCAGTTGGTTCAGTTACAAATTCTGTTAAGCCAAATCTTTGCATTCTTTTCAATTCTACTTCTGTTTTAGAAAGCAAAGGAAATGGCATTCCCCTCTGTGTTGTCAAAGCATATGGAACATCATTCAGTTTTAATTTAATCTTTACTGGTTCAGACTTAAGCAGGTCAATTTCCCCAAACTCATCTACACTGACTTTATTTATCCTGACAGCTAAGCTTTTCACAAAGTAATGGTTTTGCTAAGTAAATTGTTCATGTACACACCATCCAGCACATTAATCCAGAACTCAGACGTCTGCCACTTTTACTAAGACGTGGCTAGAAATCTACCAGTGCTCTTGAAGTTTGGCCACATGACTGTGAATATCAGCTTTGGCTTCATGCAACTGTGGACCCTTTGAGAAATGTCTTTTGGTACCATGTAATTCCACAATAACATCGACACTTGTAGCAGTCTTGAAACTCCCATGAGTCCTATGAATAGACAGTTTAATTTTCCAGTCTGCTTTGATATCAGATACAGCAGTGGCTAAACCCAGAAATTACTGTTTTATGGACATTATTTGTCTTATTTTCAGAAGCAATCTCTGTAGTTAACTTTGTCTTACAAACAATAGTAAAATGGCCCAGTCTTTTACATCTCTTACATCTTTTGCCACGTGCAACACAATGATCTGAATTAACCTAACACTCATGCTGCTTCTTGTGTATTTGCTTAGTTTGACCTGAATTATATCTCTACTTAAACTTGCCATTTTTTAGCTGTAGTACTTGTTTGACTTGCTATTCCCTGCCTGACTGTTGCTGATCCCTGTCTGCATTTAATTTTGGACTGAAGTTATTCACTTAAGGTTGGGTTACTTTTTTATCTTTTTCTTATACTGCATTTTGTTTTGTTTTTTGTTTTGGCTAGGGTCAGTCAGAAAGGTTAGAAAAGAATTCTTTGCAGACAGTGAATAACAGCCAGCTAATTAGTGGGAGGAACTGAGAAATAGCATTCCTAATTTAACTGGAAATATTTAGAGGCATCTTTATTTAGATGTAGTGCAGGTTTGACTTACTGTTATCTGCCTAACTATTGTTGATCTCTGTCTACATTTGGTTTTTCCCACCCACCCACACTACTGCTGTTGTAGTTTCAAACTTGATGGCTTTTGAGTTGCCAGCCCCTACTATAAGTCTGATTTTGGACACTCCCAGTACCAACTCATGAGCTCATCCTATTGAACACTGATAGATCAGCTGAGAAGGCCCTCCGCCTTAGTCTTTTAAACTTGAATTATCTTCTGTTTCCTCCCTTCCCACTTACTAATAAAATGTAATTTATTCAGCTGCTGTTACTGTAGCTGTGCTTCTTCCTACTTTATTACTTTATTTAGCTTTTTGCTGCATGTTCTTAACGTGTTCAGTTGCATTTAATCTTCTGCATTTATTACTGCTTATTAGTAGCCTAATTAAATTGTAACTGTTATTCTAAGTCTCTTAGTTTTGATTAAAGCACTTGGGCTTCTGACTAGTTATCTTACAAAAGGAAGGTTTGTGGTCTACACTCTTATGGCAGGAGAGGTAACTTACACCTTCTGAGTTGGAAATTGCTGGTTGAAGGCTTATTATGTCTGTTATTCTAAAAGCATTATAGTTCTGATTTAAGCAATTGAGCTCCAGGCCAGTTATTTTGCATTAAGAAGGTTTGTGGTCTACACTCTTGTGGGAGAAGAGGGTAATCTCTGCTCTTCTGTGCTGGGAATTGCTGGTGAAGGCTTATTGTGCCTGTTATTCTAAGTGCCTTTGTTCTGATGTAAATAATTGGGATCCAAACCAGTTATTTTACATTAGGAAGGTTTGTGGTCTACACTCTTGTGGCTGAAGAGAATAGCCTACACCCTTCTGAGCTAGGAATTGCTGGTTAAAAGCTTATCATGTGTATTACTCTAAAAGTTTCTTAGTCTTGTTTAAGTACTTGGGCTCCAAGCCAGTTATTTTACATTAAAAAGGTATGTAGTGTACAATCTTGTGGGAAGAGAGAGTAGCCTCTGCATTTCTGAGCTGAGAATTGTTGGTAAAACCTTATTGTGACTGTTATTCTAAGTATCTGTGTTCATATCTTAGCACCTGGACTCCAAGCCAGTTATTTTACATTAGGAAGGTTTCTGGTCTACACTGTTGTGGGAGGTAAGGGTAGCCTCCGCCTTCTGAGCTGGGAGCTGCTGATGAAGGCTTGTTGTGCCTGTTATTCTAAGTTTTTTTGTTCTAGTTTAAGCAGTTGGGCACCAAACCAGTTATTTTACATTAGGAAGGTTTGTGGTCTACACTCTTGTGGCATTACTGTCTAGACAGTTTTATTTTCAGATACATCTAGTTTGCTCATCAAATTGTGTATCCTTTTTACTTGTTCAATATTTAAGTTTTCCTCACTGCTCCCTAGTAAATCAGTAACCATGGATATACACTTCCCAACTCTATCTGTGACCATTCTGGTTGAGATTGGTATTCTGGGGCATTGTAGGAAATTGCCTCATGTACACTGACAACCCACTTATTCTTAATAAAATAGATGTAGTCTGCGAGAGGTGTAAATACACTTTAACACTGGAGGCAAAACTCTGTCATGCAACAAAAACTAATCCTATACAGGCTGTCAGTGACACTTGTACCACGCCTGCTGTACACAGTAAAGACCCTACACATAAAACTACTTATGCTGAGTCAAATTAGAGGTAACCTTCCCAAACCACTAAGACTTTCTGCACAGTGCAATAAAAAATGAGTCCTCAGCCATCACATAAACACTCGGTTAAAACACTACCTGCAGCTGCATATAGTAACACTGTATCCAGTACCTCCACTGCTAGCCCCTTAAGCCAAACCACCACGCAATCAAATTTCCTGGTCATTGTTGATTCTATAGTGAGGCACACTGATCCACCTCACCAAACTGGGTAAGGAGAGAGTTGTGGTTATCTGCCTTTCTGGAGCTAGGATCCATCAAGTCACACAGGTATTCAAGTCATTGAACCACAGGTACCAGTATGACTCTGTCATAATTCATGTGGGTGTTAATGACCTGAGATGTACCTCCCTTGCCTATATGAAGCGACACATGATCAAATGTGCTGATTATGTGTCTCAGGCAGGTATGAGTCTAGCACTGAGCAGTATACTACCTTCTCCAAAGATAATGCCACATTACCAACAGAAAATGATTTATTCTAACAATTGGCTTAGCTTCTGGTATCAGTCAAGGGGAGTACAGCATTTGATGGCCTGGGGGAACATGGTAGACAGACCATGCTGCTTTGCCAGGGATGATCTGCACTTATCCCCTCAAGGCTTTCAGATATTGGCAAAGACCTTTCCCACCAAATAGTGCCTTTTTAGGCAATACCAAACTGATAAACCTACCAACTAACTGAACCTATGAAGGAATATATGAAGGTGGTACTGCTCAGTGCAAGAAGTCTTAACAAGAAACTCCATTCCCTGCAAATCTTCCTTTCCCTGGAGAGTGTAGACACATGTCTAGTAACAGAGACATGGTTTAAAGTCACTGAGAGTACCCTAGCAGTGCAAGGTTTAATGCCTTTTACACCTTTAGACCAGCTACTGCACAGGAGGGAACTAAAGGAGGAGGAGTCTCTGTCAATATTAAAACCAATATTACATCCAGACTAGTTAGCATGTATGAACCAGTAGAACTAATACATGTGCAGCTCACCATAAACAGGGTGTTGTACCATATCTTTGCAACCTGTGGGTCCCCCCTCCATGTCCCAGGAAACCCATACTACCTATCTCAATGCACTAGATTCCCTCACCATTCAACCTAATATATTTATGTGGGATCTCAACTACCCCTCTATAGAATGGGAATCTTACACCATTCAAAATGCACAACCCCAGTGATTCCTAAACTTTGTTAATACCAGTATCCTGGAACAATTGGCCCATTCTCCTACCAGGGGTACAAACATCCTTGACATTGTACTCATGAACATGGAGGGTCGATGTTCCTCACCCAGTGTAATATCTTTGCTCATCAGATTTGACCATAAGGCAGTATTACTTGAAGACAGTATTACTTGAAATAAAAATTATATCTGGGCATCCAGCAAAACCTTTAGGAACTATTCCAAGGCTAACTTCTATTTATTAAGCAACACTTTGGCTAAATTCTAAGCACCCCGTAACCCAGTAAACACCATAGCATACACTGAACTATTTACAGAATCTCTGTACAGTCATGTTGGCAGCTGTATAGAGCGAACTGTGCCCACTCGTATTAAGAATAAAACAAACTCAAAAGACAAGCCGCCCTGGTGGAGTCACGGCATCAATCAGTTATACAACAAAGAAAACAATCTTGGCCAAGCATACGGGGAACAAAGCCATACATACTAAAAGCCTCAGCCAATCTAAACAGGCAGCTGTGGGTTAATTAATACTTAAAAGGCTAAATTTGAAGAAAAAATAGCTTCCCAGGTAAAGGACAACCACAAAGCTTTCTACTGTATGTCTATAACCTCAGAGAAAATACACAACAATTTTCAGAACTTATTGTAAATGGCATCACCCACACTGAAACGGAGACAATTGCCAAACTCTGGGCTGAGAAGTACAGCTCAGCCCCCCTCCCCCCGATAGCCCTTAGGAAATGCCACATAACACAATCCCCCCAACCATTACTAGGGAACAGGAAGTCATTAATGCATTTTCCAAGGCCAAAAACAGTGAATTGATGGGCCTTGATAATGTCCTGGGATGTTTAATAAATAGCATGAAACATGACTTCACTGCTCCACTTGAATCACTTTTCAACTGGAGCCTTCAGTCAGGTTTTGAGCCCAAGGAAAGGAAAATAGCTACAATCATTCCCCTGCACAAAGGAGGTCCAGCAACTGATCTGGGTAACTACAGGCCCATAAGCCTTGCCAGCCTCATATTTAAGGCCATGGAAGGACTCATCATGGACATGATAAATGAGGACATAGCTAGCCTGCAAATGCTGGCCCCATCATAGTTTGACTTTGTTAAAGGAAGGTCATGCCTATTAAAACTGGTGGACTTTTTTGAGAGGGTCATCAAAGCATTGGATGAAAGTAAGACTGTGCACATATCTTATCTCGACCTGGCCAAGACTTTTTATACAATATCTCACTCAGGCAAGGATTCATATTATAACACATAATGCTGAAAACAGCGAATGGTGTTACGACACATATTCAGTGAACGCTGAAAATGTCGAAACCACAGAACAGCGATTTCTTTCATAGGGAAAGAAATTACTGTTCCAATCCCCCCCCCAAAAAAAACATTAAACACTTCCAAACACATACCCTAAACCTAATTATAGCCCCCCAAAAAACAGTAAACAACTAAATACACATATGCACATAACCCAACCATACATCTAACAAAAAAAAAAAAAAAGTAAACATTTTAAAACATATGCACTTACCTTAACCCGCAGACTAACCCTAAGGTCAGTAACTCTTGCACATTTACATAAACAGTTCCAAACACAAACACACTTACCTTAACCCTAATCCTACCCCACCAAAACAAAAGTATACAGCTAAAAACACACACACACGTAACTCAAACATACATCTAACGCAAAATAAGTAAACACTTTCATACATATGCACTTACCTTAACTCGCACCCTAACCCTAAGGTCAGTAACTGTTGCACAATCACGCTCGGGAGCTATACCGGACAAGGGACCACACTACAATCAAGAACAGGCAAACCAACAAAGCGGTCAAGCGACGTATTTCCCAGGGAAAGAATTCGCTGAACAGCCACTTCGCTCTTTTGCCTGTTCGCCCTACATGTGTCGACAAAAATGCTCAATGACAGGACCCAGAAGGTCAAAATAAATGAGGCCACCTCCACCAACAGGCCAGTCATTAGTGGAGTCCCCCAGAGCTTGTTACTGGGTACAATCCTATTTTTGCATCTATTTCTCTGAAATGGAAGCAGATGCTGAAGCTTCATGAATTACTAAGTTTACCGATGATTGCACGCTGGGGGTTATCATTGACTCACCTGCAGACACTAACATTCTTCAAGAAGGTCTATCTCTGACAAAGAAATGGAGCCAAAGCCATGGTCTTAAACTCAATGCTAAGAAATGCATAATTGTACCCTTTGGGAAGTCAATCATCCTGGCTAATTACCATGTTGATAATACACCCCTAAGAGTCAACCCAGTGGTCAGAGGTCAGGGTATGCACATAGACAGTAGCCTTACTTTTATTCACCATGTGGGCAAAGTGGTGAGAAAATCCTTTTATGTTGCACAATTTATAAGTAAGGCCATGGCATGTATGTCCAAAGAGGTCATTATTCCACTGTATTCTGGCCTTATTAGACCAGCCATAGAGTACAATGCTCCCTTTGGTGTGTACCTGACCAGGCATATACAGCAGCTAGAGTGACCTCAGAGGTTGCTTACAAAAATAATACAAGGCATACCAGACCTGCCTTATGTAGAGCACCTTAAAGTCCTTTCCCTCTACTCAGTCTCCTATAGATTGCCGAGGGTGATCTGTGCCTGGTTTACAGGGCATCCACAAACCCCACACTTATGAATCACCTACATATTTGTAAGTCAAAGAGTTTGAGAAATACAAGGTCTAGGGATCTGCATTTTGTCTGTAATGTAAACAGAACATGCTGGAGAGACAGATATGTGTCCCAGAGACTGCCCTCCTATGGAACAGGCTTCCCATCCATGTGAATCTGAGTTAATCTATTACCCAGTTTAAGTGCAACCTACACCAGTGGATGAGGAATAGAAAATTTACATCGAGCCCAGCACCCGTTTCACTTATGGACAGAGGTAGCTTATAAATGCCTGTTCCTCGGTGTCCTTTTTGAATACAGGACATCATTATTCTTTCAGGAAAGCATGGCTAAGCTTAGAAAGCACCCCCCCCCCCGGGGTCATTAACCTAGTAACAGTCTGTGAATCTACGAATCTGTTCACACAGACCTCATTTACTATGCAATGTTATTAGCATTTTCCTTTTTGACTAATTCTGCTTCTCTGATGCGTTCTATGGTTTTCTGTAAAGTTAAGTTTACTTAAGTTGCAAATTTTTTGGCAATACAGCATCAACTTACCTATTCACAATTCTGGCTCTGACCTGTTCATCTTTTGTACCACTCATACCTCTCAACCTCTTAGCAGAAGAAATCTGGACAAAGCTAAAAATAATGTGGCAACAAAGGCAGAAAAAGAGGGATACATTTTAAATATTGCTCTTGCAAACTTAGAAATGTGCTAGAATAAAAGGCATTGTGTTAGCATCCATTTTCTGAAGCATATTAGGTCTGGAATTCAAATGTCTGTCATTATTTATTGACTTTAATCCTCAATGATTTTCCAGAAAACTACAAATTTTAAGGGAAACAGACCAAAAATATGAGGCAAAAATATGGACATTCTGCAAAAATCTGTACAGTTGAAAGGTATGGTACCATTTAACCTACAATTTTAAGCCAGCTCATACACAAGCACCTTAAAAAACGTCAACACATTTATCTTTGGCCTGTACATATCCGTGGAAGCATGGCTTTTCACATATTATATTTTTTTTGGCGCAAAGTGTTGCATTTTTTAATTACTGATTTGCATGTAATACTCTAGCCCTCTGAAAATGAAAGGGAGATGAATATTGCCTCCACCTCCTTCCCTGTATTATAAAGTAAAGGATTTGCTTTAATTTCTTCTGACATTTTATCTAGTCTGGTTGCACTATAAATCTTGTGAACCTTTGTCTCTGGGCAGGTCAGCCAAATTGTTTTGAAAAGTCAAATGGCTGACATGGGTTAAACGTCTTTTTTTATTAAAACTTAGTTTTCTTGGGCTGAACAGTTTGAGGTAAAATGGATTATTTTCAGTAAAACTGAGTACTCTGATCTTGGTCATTCAGTTTGTTATGAAGGTTTTTTTTTTTTTTTCCTTTTTTTTTGTATAACAGGTAAGGTGTTTACCTCACAAACACAGGGTACACGACTTGATTCTCTCCTTTGGAAGGGAAATTGACTAGACTTAAAATGGTCCACAAGGACAGTTAGCCTAGTACTTACCTGTGAACCTATGGGCAAGCTCACACCTCTGACACTGAATCAGGATGCACATCTGTGGTTACCCAGTACTAATAAATGGCAGTGTCATGCCAGGATATGCCAGCATTTTAGTCAAACTACTAACTTTTATACCGTGCAAATTGGTAGTTCTATAGAAAACATTTTAATATTTCAGTCATCTTAGATACACTGGCGCTAGACTCAATATATCGTGTACTGTGGGATACATACATTTAAAATGGCACTGCTATAAAATAGGCTTCAAATGACAAAGACTGAAATACATATCCACGGGTCTATATCACATCATCGAATACGTGAATATTGAATGCTCACACAAGTGAATATTCACATGCTCACAGTTTATGAATTTTTTTTGTGGTACAGTGAAGATTGGGATTTTTGCCCTTTCCTCATTGTAGTGTGATCTCGGAGTAGGAATATATATTTAGTGGGGGATGCAGCCCCCCCCACACAGTACCATTTGCGAGTACGTGAATATTCGCTTATGTGAGAGTTTGATATTCACGTATTCGATGATGTGATTTAGACTCCATAGCCACAGTATTTAAATACTCCAGGAGTTTGTTTTATGTATCCCAAAAATGTTATGCATTAATGTAATGAAATGTTGCTTATTCCTTATAGCAAAATTAGTCTATATTTCTTATAGATGTGCCTGGTCTTAGATGTTTGAGGTATTTAATGGAGCAGCTTGCTGAAGTAATATGTTTGGACATCTGTAGTAGCTTGTTTTGTTTTGCAGAAAACTATGGGCATTTAAAGTAAATTTAATCTTACCCGTTACCTGTACCACATTGAATTAAGAATACTGATTACTGGCTATTAAATCAAACATAAGGATGTAACCCAACTGTCCTCTCATTCAGTAGTCAAAGGAGCAAAAAAGTATGGTGTAATCATGCTTGCACTTCTTTTTCTTCTTTCGGCGTTTCCCAGTTAGGGGTCGCCACAGTGGATCACCTGTCCGCTCATGATTGGCAGTGGAGTTTTACGGTGTCGAGTTGCCAGCCCGGTGCCCAACCTTCCACAGAAGGCACACAAACACACTTACACCTAGGGCCAATTTAGTGTGTCCAATCCACCTACAGCATGTCTTTGGGATGTGGGAGGAAACCTGAGCACCCGGAGGAAACCCACACGACCACAGGGAGGACATGTAGACTCCGCACAGAAGGCACACAGCCAAGAATCGAACTCGAGAACCTCTTGCTGTGAGGCGGCAACACTAACCGCTGCACCACAGTGGCCTATTGCTATGAAATGTAACCCCATAGTTGGGGAGGGAATAAAGGTGTCTGAGAGTTTTGAGATGTTCATTTAAATTACCTTGCAGCATCACTAGTACTGGTTTGGTATTTACAGTCATTAACAAATTATACGTTGTTACTTGCTGACGTATTTGTATAAGGATGGTGAAAGATAATTATTTTAACTCATCCAATCCAATGGAGCTCAGGAAGTTTGCACTGCAACTTCCAATGGATGGAGCCTAAGCCTTTTGACAGAATCAAATCATGTTCTCACATTTCAAACAAATGTTCATATCTCTGGAACCATAAGGATTATGAAAGTAGTATAAATGGCAAACTCTTCAGCACAAGCTATTTTTGTGGTAGTAGTATTTTTAGGTTCTAGGTCCTGCACAGAGTTTTATAAGTCATGGTAAACACAGTAACTATTAAATTTGTAATATTTTCTAAACAACTTAGAATATCTCATCAACCACTCAAGATATACATATACTGTCAGCAGAATTTCATTCATCTAGCTGACAGCTTTCATATGAGGCTAAGGAGTTCTGCCTGTATTACTTGTTTTTTTGAGTTATTTAGAAAAATGTGAAAATTATATCTATATAAATTAATACCATAAAAACAACAGTTTGTATCTATTTACATGCACTAGACAGAGGTCAAATACTAATACAGTTGAGTTTGCTGTTGTGTAAGCTTTAAGATTAAATATTTTAAAACCTTGTACATAGCATGGTTTTGAAATTACTGATGCAAATATGAGCAAACAGTATTTGACACATAGAAGCGTCAGTAGGAGTTAACTACAGATACACCTGGAGATGTCACTTGGATGTAATGAGTTAATGGCGGACCTTAACTGCTGTTGGAAGAGACATCTTTGTATTATTTTCTGTATCACTGGCTTTTAAAAGAGTCATAGAAGTGAAAATAAGATATTCACTGTTATTTCAGACTTCAAGCATGCCTGCTAGCATCACTGCTGCTGGACCAACAGGAACCCCTGGACAGTTAGGTGTTAAGCTTTCCTTTAAAAGCTTTTTTTCTTTAGGGTAGAGTAACCCCAGCATGATGATTAAACTCAGATTACAAATGCACACAAATAAATACTGAGAAAGCCCTCTGTTTAGTCATCATATAAGTGAAAAAAAATGTTAGGTCTTATTTGGGACCCAAGACCTCCAGCATCACTGCTATTGGACTGAAATCCCCAGCATGATGATTAAGGTTAAATTGAATTATTGGTTGAAATTAACTTCTGTTACTTCTGCTGTTTTTAAGCTCTATTTCACTCCCCTGCATCATCCTTTGAACTGCAACTCAAGTGCGATGGGCAGTTGTCGAGTCTACCAGCTTCTGCTAAATTCCCTGGTCCACCCTGGTTAATCTTTGGCTAGTCGAGTTGCCTAAGGAGATCTGGTGGAGGGGTTGGAGTCTCACAGTCAAGTTCTGCAGGGGGTTTCACTTTTTTTTTTAACACTCTTATTAAATTGGCACTTAAGACATATGCAAACATACACAGAAAAGAAAACAAACTATTTTAACATTTTTCCATTTAAATATAATATACATCACATATATTTTCTTTGCTACTGTCATCAGTAAAACATTAGAAAGATAGCTAAATTCCTGCCTTACTTTAAACCTCATTCTTCTGCCTCTTGAATATTATGGGTCTATATTATAGTCTCAAAAGCCGACAATATCGAAGCTGATATTGTCGACACGAGAATAGCGAAAGTGCACATCGAACGTGTAAATGGAAATCTCCGTAAGGGGAGATTTCCATTTATGGCAATGTAGTGTGGTCTCGGAGCGGAGTTGCTATATTTAAGTAGCGGGGGTTGCAGGGGGGGCTTGTTCCCCTGCTTAAACCCGTTAGGGTACTTTTTTTTTTATTTTAATTTTTTGTTGTTTTTATAAGTTCGATGTTTGAAGACATCGACCTTATGGTGTCGACCATATGGTGTTCGATGTTTTCAGACGATCTTATAATATAGACCCGAATATTATTATGCATGTATTTCTCCCTTAATTTCCATTTACTTCTATGTAATTTGCTGCTTCCCTTTCCTAAAGATCCCTTTTCCATTTCTTTTATCTCTTTTATAATATTCAATACCTCAAATGCAGTTGGTGTAGACTTTGATTTCCATTTTCTAGTAATTGCTTTTTTGATAGCCAACAGAATTAAACTTAATATGCCCTTACTGTGTTTAGGCAGTTGATAGCCTGTATCCCAGCTCAATAGAATAATTTTCTTACTTACAGCCATTTGCTCACCAAATATTTCTAATAGAGTACTCTAAAGGAAATTTTTCAAATCTACCAAATCATTATACTCTCAAAACATATGTTCTCATTTACCTCTTTCTTCTCCATTACACCTGCAAAGTTTGCTATCTTCTTGAGAAAAAATTCTTTGAAGTCTTCTCAAGGTATAAAAATACATATGCAAACACTTAGAAGCAAAGATCCTAAACCTTCTGGACTTGGTTACATACTTGAGAGCCATATATATGTCTTCCCATTGTCTTCTTGTAAGTTTTTCTCTCTGTAAATTCCTCTGATTGATTCTTATAGTTAACATGCAGTACTTTACATGCCCTACTAATTATCCCATTTTAAACAGCTGATTCTTTTCTAGATTCAACTAAAAACTCTTCCAGAACAAGTCTTTCACTTAAAATTTCCATTTCCCTTTTTCTTTGCCTGTACTCTGAGGTCAAGCCTTGGTAGTGAAGGCACTCTCTAGCCTGCAGTCCAAATATATTCTTGGTGTCTCTATTACCTTTACTGCTTGAGTTATTTGCCAGGTTTCTCCAGCAAATTTCAGCCCCCTCTTGCCTATTTTCTGTACCCCCACTTGCAGTCATCCTTACTGGCAAAATATGCTTTCTCTATCCTCATATTGGCTTAGTTCTCAGATACTTTCTGCTACTTTAAGAATATAATATTCTGTATGGCTGTTGTTACTCTCCTTAAGGATCTACATCCAAACTCCAACTCTGTCTCTATTTCCTGAACTTCCCCCTTGCTCCATCATCATCCCTTTCCACTTTGAATTATAACCTTCTGCTTGTGTTGTGTGTATGAGCCTTAACTGTGTAGCTCTAAAATATCACTTCAAATCATGTAAACCTAAGCCACCTTGATCACTGGAAGGTTCATCTCACTGCACTTAACTCTTCCCTCTTTCCCTCCCAGAAAATGTTCTTCAATTCTTTATTAGTCATTTTTCACAACTTCTCCTTGGGTTAATGAAAGTAGTCTGACCTGTACATAAGACTAAAGGGACTAAAAACATTTTCACTGCCTGTGTCTTTCTATCCATATCCATAAGGTCGAGTTTCCAGTTTCTCAATTTTTGTATTATATTTTATTTAGTCTCTTCCCACATATCCTTAGCTGACATAACCTAAGCCTTTTAATCCATACTCCTAAATATTCATCTTGTCATGTCGCCATAAATGTGGGTATTGCCGAACCAATTTGTGTGTGGGTGCATAATTTAAGGCTTTAGTTTTTGTTTCATCCTCATTAATTTTATATCCTGAAAAGACTTGAAACTGCCTCAAAATGTTCCACAACACCGAGATATCCTTTTCTGGATTTATCAGATACAAAATAATGCCATCTGCAAACAAAGCCAACTTGTCTTGATTACCATACCAATTATATGCTTATTTTTCTGAGTCCCTTATTTTCTTTGTCTTTGGCTCTAAATATAAAGCAGATAACTAAGGGGAAAGAGGACACCCCTGCATGGTTTCTGATAGGAAAAATCAAAAAGTATCGATGGTAGACTACTCAAGTTTGGTGAAATACTTCAACTAATCATATAATAAGTCTATATAAAAAAATCTACATTATCTGCTATTTATCCTATCAAAAACCAGAAGAGAAAGCATCAGGACCATAGAAAAGATGAGTTTCACAAAAACTACTGTGTCTGACCAAACTATGAAGAAGGATTTACCGTCATTATTAACAACAATGCAGGACTTGTCATTAAAATTTGACAAAATGAACAAGAAACTGGGTGCTTTTGAAGAAAATAGTAAAAAAGCAAATCCAATAACTACAGGAATTAGCAAACCAACAAAACCTGAAGATAGAAAACATAGAAGAAACATTAACTGATTAAAGCAGAATTTCAGAGTAAGTAAAATATATTGGCAAAATGTTTCACTATTGGACAAAATTGAAGACTAGAAAATAGGTCCAGATGCAACAATCTCCAAATTTATGGAATACCAGAAAAAAACAAAGGATAGTAATATAGTGAATTTTCTTAATATATGGCTACCAGACATTTTAAAGCTTCCAGAGGCACTCTCCTTTGGGATTGAGAGAGTTCACAGATCCATGAAGCCGATTTCAGCATCAAGTAAAACAATAAAAGGTCCCAGGTCAGTCATAGTCAAACTTTTTTCATCTCAAGGTAAGGAATTTATATTAAAAACTGCATGGTCTAATTCCCTGGTTACATTTGGAGAGCATATTATCTAGTTTGACAATGAGTACTCATCAGGAGTGATGGCTAAAAGAAGAGAATGCTTACCACTAATAAAAGAAATGAAAAAAGGCAATTCAAAGTACATCTGCTTTTAAAATCTTCAGTGATGGATCAAAAATATTTGATACAATTGATGTTGCGGTGGCTTATCTATAAACTAACAAAGTCTTGGACAAGCTAGAAGAAATGGACTGGAGTTCTTTTGGGCTGAAATGCCATGCTGAGAAAATTGAATGGTCTACAAATGACAAGAAGAAGAAGAAGTTCAGAGACAAATAAAGATAAAAAAATTAAAAGATATCTAAACAAATATTGAAGTAAATGTGTTCACCCAAATATCTTATTAAATAGATAGATCCTTATTGTACACCAGAACCACTATGGAATATAAAAAAGGACTGGATGATATTTGCAGTACAAAGAAAACCTCATTTACAAGGTAAATGTTTATTATTATTTAAACAAATGCAATATTGAAAATTTAAATAAGATAAATATCAAAGAAATGCTTTACTACTTAGAACTAGCATTTTTTGACTTGCCTTTCACATAAAAAAATATGAAACCACCATTTAAGCGTCTAGACTTTAAATGTTTGGGGTGGGAAGCATATAATGACATAACCTTAAGAACTAAATAATTACACTTTGTTCTTCTTGTGTTTGTGAATAATTAGATGAAACAGTGATATTAATGCTAAAAATGCAGTTTTTGACACTTTTCTGTATCATAATGTGCTTTATTAAGCATTTTAAACAAGCTAGAAGAAACGGAAACTAAAGAATGGCTTTTTAAGCTCGCGACCTGTTAAAATCAACTAAAAAGCTTCACTTATTCTTATTTGTTTTCCCACCAAAGTCACAAGCTGATAACTTGTGTTTATAGTCCACTACAAGCTAATACAACTAAAAAAAATGCTGTTGGAATCCAATAGAGCTGCTCGCAAATTTGTGAATGGCTCAAAACGAAAGTAAATGGTCACAGAGTGAGTCAAGCACTTAAACCAAAGCACTATGGGGCTTAACACAATCTAAAAGGTTTTTAAAGTGATAAACACATATTTTCAGTAACTTATAAGTGCTTCAAAGCTTTGCTTTATTGAGTATATATGTATAAACAGTACAGACTTAACAGAGCTGAAAGGAAAATAAGAGAAATAACTATAAAAGCTTTATAAGATAAATAAAAAAGATGACTTTATATACAAGGTAAGAACAATTGATGTAAAATAACTAATGTGAATGCATATGTATGCATAAATGACCACATACCCTTAAAGAAGGTATAATCATTTGTATTAACAAAGGACAAAGAATAATATAGCAGTTAAGAAACGTAAACAAACAAATACATATCTATTCAGATATATCTAGTAAGAAACTGAGTCACCTTCAATAAAAGACTAATATAGCATGATGTACATGCTGTGAAAGTATGATGAGAACCAACATATTTATGAAGATTGGAAAATAAGGAATGTGATGGCTATCTAATAAGCATGAATAAGACGTACTGTCAGAACACATCTACTTATTAACTTATTAACATCTAAATTACATTATAATTAAATATAGTAATATCTAGTTATTATATTTTTATAAACTCAATAGTTAAGAAAATAAAGTAGATGCAAGTGAAGCCCTTAGAAAATTCTAAGGCTATCAGAGGACCACAAAAAATAGATAAAGATATAGCTATGACAGAAGTTAAAGCACAGATTAAAACTAAATAAAGCCCCTGGTAATGATAATATGTCAGAAGAGATGTTTAAACTGTTATCTAACAAGGCTCTAAATCTATTACTAAGTCTGTTCATATCAGTTAAAGAAGGCAATAAATGCCCTACTTCATGGAAATATACTCAAGTATCACCAATTCCGAAACAAGATAAAAAGCCTGATGAGTGTACTTCATATAGACCCATATCCTTACTAAATATAGATTACAAAGTATTTATGACAATTCATGCAAACAGAATAAAACAAATAATGCTGTTAGTGATAGATGAGGATCAAACAGGATTTATTAAAAACAGAAACACTTATGACAACATGAAAATAATTTTGTCCCTTATTGACTTTATAAACAAAACAAAAAATAAAATGAATGTCATTTGCTTAGATATTAACAACATATTTGATTCAGGGAATTGGGATTACCTGGCACTGGGGGAATATGGATTTTTGAAAAATTTTGTTTCACTAATAAGATCGCTTTATGACAAATCTTCGGCATATATAAAATAGGATCCAGTTTATCTGAACCTATTACCATCACAAAAGGTACAAAACAGGGTTGTCCACTTTCCCTTTATTATTTGCACTAGTAATAGAGCCATTAGCAAACTGTATATGTACAAACCCAAAGATTCAGAGAATTTAGCTAGATACTAACCTTGAGCTAAAGATTCAGTTATTTGCAGATGACATCTTATCGACTTTAAAAGAAGATAATAACACATTAAAAAATTATGGAAAGCAATAAGACAATTTAAGAAGATATCTGGACTATCGTTTAATGAAAATAAAACCATTACATTACTAATAAATATGAGCAAAGAAGTATTAAAAGAAATAAATCACAAATATATATCCAGAAATTATACAATCAAATATTTAGGAATTAAAATTGCAAATGACTTAGACACAACAGTACAACTGAACTATAAAGAGATTATAGATAATATCAATGAACTCATACAAAAATGGAATAAGTTATTTTTTACCATGGAGGAAAGATTATATTTAATTAAAATGGTTATATTTCCAAAAATACTGTACTTTGTACAAGCTGGTTCATTACCACCACCTAAATTATATTTAAAGCAATTTGATGAGTTAATAACATTTTTATGGTATCCTAGAAAACCTTGAGTTTCTTTAAGACATCATTTTGATAAAAAGGAAGAAGAAGGAATAGGTTTACCAGACCTAGAAGGAGATATGCAATCATTAGTTTTAAAAACAGTTTCTCTGTGGTTAAACAAAGAATATGCCTCCAAATGGGAACAAGTACATGAAAACCATCTGATTAAAAACACTCATAATATAACAAATAAACACATGGAAATACTGTGGTACCAAATAATTCATTTTAGTTATTGAAAGAATATATGACAACAGAGAAACACAAACAAATAAATTCAAAATGGATTACTAATACTCTAAAGGCTTTCATGCTCTTTGTAAACATTAATCCGCATACAAAAGCTTGGTCTTTTATCATATTCCTAATAGCAAACACACAAAATAGTGTTATAACGCATGGTTCAGTAACATTTAAAACACTCAGTAAGAAAGTCCTAATTTATTGGCACCAGTTGATAAACACTGATAAAATACTAATGGTAGACCAAATTATCAGGGAGTTCAACCTTGAAAATAATATGTGTCTAGCACTGCAGGGACTCAGACAAATTGTCTAGAATCAACAGGTAGTAATGCAGAAGACCATTAGGGAAATGGCTCCTAAGTTCATAACACAGTTAATAATGTTGATAGAATATCCTATAAATGGGAAAGGAACTTTATCAATATTATACAAATTAGTTAAAAAAAAACAAGAGTTCATAATAAACAGAATATTTGGAATTTATATGAAAAGGTTAATGGAAAATGCCAGAAGATAAATATAAAAAACTAAGACTTACATCTCCAAAAAAGACATCTCTTTCACCACATTGGCAACTTTTCACATGGCAGTTTATGCACAGAACATACTAACGCCACATAATTTAGAACTAATGTATAACAAGAAAATGAGCTGTTGGAGGTGTAAATCACAATAAGTAGTACATGTTTTATGATTGCCATTTACTTAAGCAATACTGGGATAGTGTTAACTGTTTGCTACAGGCAATTTTCACAGATAATTTTCAACTTACAAAGTCTTTAGCTCTATTAAATGCACCTGTACCCTTATGTGCCCTCTTTAGTTCTATTGAATGCACCTGTACCCTTATGTGCCCCAAGGCAAAAGTATGTCATTTTGTGGACTCTCTTTGCTACTGCAAGGCAAAATATCACAAAAAACTCGAAAGAAGTATTTCCATCCAACTTCAAACAGTTCAGGAACATGGTTTCATCAGTCTTGCAGCTGGAACTGAAAACAGTCAAGGAAAGAACAGAATGATCTTCTTCTTTAAGTATTTCATGGCAGAAAGTAAATCAAATGCTGAAAACAAATGACTGTATTACATTATAATTTTATTCAAAGATACACACAAAGAAGCAGAGCTATCTCAAGCATAGACATCCTTTGTAAATAGTTGGTTTTGTAATGTTTTCTTTTGTAATTGTTTTTCACTTTAAACACAGAGTATGTAACTATTTTGTTGAAAAAAATAGATGTATATATGTTGTTTGTGAAAATAAGTAAAAATATATTTATAGAAAAGAAAACCTGCTTGCACCTGCAGACAGCTTGTCTCCATGGAAATGTACTTAGCATTGAATCTTTGTAAATATCACTCAAAAAAGAATGGGCAGTTGCCCTCAGCTGCATACATCTCAAATCCAGTGAGGATTAGCCAGTGGAAAACAAACAAGCTAATATTTTTGCAGTTGTAAGAAGCTTAGCATTTTCATGGCTTTCATAATTTTGTCTTATTATTAAAGCCTACGTAATAAAACACGTTTCCAGCTTAAAACAAATGTGGTAATCTAGACACTCATTCCTGTAAAATAAAAAGAGAAAATATCTTAAGTCTGCATATAATATAATCAGTGCATTTTTACACCCCACCCCAACAGCTCAATATCACAACATATGAACATTAAACTTGCTTTGTCCAGCCTTTTTTTTCCCTCTTGTTATACGGTAAGATCTATATTTCTCCCAATTAAAATGTACTTGTTTACATCAATATTTTTTACACATACAACAGTCAGTAAAAAGACTCCCCCCACATTTTCAATATCCCTGACTGCACAATACACAAAACTGTTTTACTGTGTATAACATGCAGCTTATATTATGAAATGTTTTACACAAATACCAATAAGAATAAAAGTAGTTTTGCTTACAGTTAATTTTCACACTGTTAGTGTCCTTCTAAACATTAATGATATAAAGTAGGGTATGTGATTTACAGGCCACCCACAAGTTTAATAAAGTCAACAAAAGTCCAGGGTTTTTCAGCCACTTTTTTTTTTTTTTTGCTAAACCATATTTTACAAACGTGATAGAGTTGCTGGTCTTTTTCTTGTTCATTTTATCTCCCAAACACCAGAGTATGATTCAAGTCCAAGGTACTGCTGATTCTTCAAGTCAACTCCTGCACTTTTTTTCTGTCTCTCATTTTTCTTTGGAATGTTGGAAAAGTTTCTCTATGAACCTTACTATTAGAAGAATGAGAAGCAGAGTCCCCTTTTGCTTGCTGACTCACTTTTTGTTGGATAATTTATTTATTTATTTATTTTTTATTTTACATTTGTTGACCGGGCTAGTCTAGCTGGATATATTTCCATTTTCAGTAGAGGCCCGGGGAGAAAAGCTCCACATAAATTTTAACAAAAGGTCAAAAATAGACAATCAAATTGACAAATCATCATAGATGGCGAGACAATAAAAAAATAGAACCCAATTACAGGTATACACATAAAAAATCACATTTCTAAGGATAACAGTATTAGCTGTAATAACATCAAGAACAAGGCATAAAGCAGAGAGCAAAAATTGATTTATAATAATTTATAGAACTAATCTTAGTACCAAAAGGAGAAAGAGAAACTCTATCGTAGGAGAGGAGGAAGGGAAGCAGTTTAAGAAAAGTGAAGGAAAAGTAAAAAGAATGGAAGAGAGAGATTAACAAAGGGGAAAGAGGAAACAGACAAAAACTCTAGGGAGATAGATTGAAGCAGACTCACAAAAAGAGAGAAAGAAAATAAAGTAGTAGGAAAGCTCAGAGTATTAGAAAAGCACAGAAGAGGTAAAAGATTAGTCAGGTTTTGTACAGGAACAGAGCCAGTGGCTTTGGAAGTAATCTTTGATTTTATGTTTAAAGAGAGGTAGAGATGTGGTAAGTGTTATATCACTGGGGAGCAGATTCCAGTTCCTTCCTACAGTATTATTGAATAGAGAGTCACCAGAAGAATTATTAGTCTTTGTAATAGTAGCCATAAGTTTACTGGAAGAGCGAAGGAGTTTAGGTTGTTATAAGGGATTAAAAGTTTAGAGAGTATAGGGGTATTATTGGGTTGGTATAGAATTTTATGGGCAATAGTGAGTTGAGGGATTAACAGAAGGTTTTGAAGTTCTAGCCAGCCTAGAAGTTTCAGGTTAATACAGTGATGAGTTCTGAAAGGGTTGCCAGTGGCAAAACGGGCAATGTTGTTGTAGCAAGTAGCCAGTTTGTTAAGGTTGGCTTTCCTTAGGTTAGTAAAGTTGGTGAGGCGTAAAGAAGAGTTGACAGAAGATGGGAGTGGGCAATCTTGGCTCTGGATGAAGAGGTTAGGAAAGGTTTAATTCTATATAGGCTTCCTATTTTTCTATTGACTATTTTAATGGTGTTGTTGATATGCTGATCAAAGGAGAGGTTATTATCAATTGTTATTCCTAAAAGTTTTGTTGTTGGATCAGGGGTGATGAGAGTGGAATTATTTGAGGAGATGGTGAAGTGCAAAGGAGTGGACCGTGTGCTAGGGGAGAAAAGGAGAAGTTTAGTTTTTTTGGCATTGAGGAGGAGGTTACGTCTGGTGAACCACGTTTCTACTGTGTTGAAGACATTTTGAGTAATAGATGAAAGTACATTAGGAGATGAAGCAGAGCAGATAAGTGTGGAGTCATCTGCATATTGAATGCAGGTTGCTTGTGGGATTGCTGAGTGGAGATCATTGATGAACAGGGAGAAGAGAAGGGGTCCTAGAATGGAGCCTTGAGGTACACCGATGGAAACGGGTGTGAGTGAAGAAATTTGGTTTTCCCACCGAACTGCTTGTTGTCTATTGCTGAGGTAGGATGTAAACCATTTAGTGGCAAGATTATCAAAGGAGAGGGATGTAAGAGTGTTAATTAAATGGAGTGGTTGACCATATCAAAAGCTTTAGAGAGGTCGATGAAGAGAGCAGAAGAGAGAAGGTTGTCGTTACGGTTCCTATTGATGGTATCTACAAATGATAGGAGAGCAGTGGTAGTACTGTGATGAGGTCTAAAACCGTGCTGACAGTTTGCTATTATGTTGTTTTGAGAGAGATACTGTAAAAGTTGATGGTGAATACATTTTTCCATTATTTTTGCTAATGGAGAAAGGAGGCAATTGGTCTATAGTTTGAGTATTCAATGGAATTCCCACCTTTATGTAATGGGATAATGTGGGAAATTTTCCAGATGTTTGGGATAGTTCCCTCTTGGATTGTCCTGTTTATAAGTATAGATACTGGATAAGCAATTTCTTTGGCAGCTTTTTGGAGAAAAAGTGAAGGGAGTTTATCAGCAGAAGGGGTACAAGGCTTCAGTTTGTGAATAAGTCTAGAGATGAAAGAGGTAGGAATAGGTTGTAGTTTAAAGTTATTGGAAGAGTGTCTTTGGTTTATTGGTGGGCAGGAGTTGTTAGTGCTAAGATGTCCAGCTAGAGATAGAATAGTGTCAGTGAAAAAAGAGTTGAAAGCATTTGCAGTGAGGTGGGGAGTGTCTGGGTCAGCATTAAGAGGGGTGGGAGTTTTGGATGTTCCTGGGGAAAGGAGTCTGTTAATAGATGACCAAAACTGTTTGGGATTGTTATGATGAGTTTGTTGAAGTTTGCAGTAGAAGTTTTTTTTGTCAGTAATTATTGCTTTTTTAGTTGAGTTTCTAAGTTGGTGGAAATGAAGAAGATCGTGGGAATTTCTATGGCATCTCCATTTGGCCCAGACTTTATTTCTGGAGAGAATTTGCTTTTAGTTTCCTTAGAGAGCCATGGGGCAATATTGGGTTTCATTCTGATGGTGCGTTCAGGAGCATGTTTGTCAAGAATGGATAAGAAAGTGGCATTAAAGTAAGATACTGCATTTTCAAGAGGAAGAGATTTTAAGGGGCTCCAGTTGCATTTGCTGAGTTCATTTTGAAATAGGTCTATGTTAAAAAGTTTTGTTGAGCGTATTTTTTGAATGTTAGGGAGGTTTGGGAAATCAGTCTTTTCTCTAGTGATATAGGTTAAAGAGTGATCACTTATATCATCAGGCAGGGTTCCTACTTTGTAGGCCAGTTTGACTTTGTTTATGAGTATCCAATCTAAAATACTCTCTTTATTGTTAGGCTTGTTGATTCTAGTGGTTGAGGTGATAGTCTGGTTGAAACCATATAGGTTCATATGAGAGGAAGGATTTTCTGCATTGATAGTATTCCAGTCAACATTAATGTCACCTAGAATTATAGTTTCTTGGGGGTAAGTAGTAGATACCCAGCTAAGAAAGGGTTCAAGTATGGGTAACTTTTTTATTTTCTCCTTAGCCTGTTGTGTGTCAAAATAATGACTTCCATCATCTAGTAAAAGCACTTTGAGGATAGCTTCTTACAACAGTTTGAATCTCACACCCATGTTTCTAAATTCCCTGACTGATAGTATAAATTTGCTTCTCTTTTGTCTGGTGTACAGTGAACAATCATTCTCTACACCCACACACACTGCTGTGTCAAATTTGTAATACTTTGCCCTTCTGCCACAGGTTTGAAAGGATCAACTCTTTCTGCTGGAATGATTAAATCTTTGCAAGTATAGGTTTTGGTTGCTTTCTCATGGCCAGGTTTGGAGCATACACTCTATGTTCCCTTTCAGTTAACAAATACTGGTGTGGAACACCAGTCCATTTGCTTGTTTGTGCTTTCATACCATGACTACAAGTCTGTTCCTTCCAGTTTCTCTGTTACAGCAGAAAATCTGAAGTTTTCTCTGCATCTTCTATCTGTCTCTATTATTTTTAAACAGTTCTCGAGAAGCCTTATATTTAGCCAGCTTTTTCTTCATGTCAGCCTCTTATTTTTGCAGTTTCATTATTTATTTATTTATTTGCTTTTGTTAACCAGGAAAGTCCACTGGGCTGGTATGAGCCCATTTTCAGTGGAGGCCTGGGGAGAAAAGCTCCAAGAACAATATACATAATAAAGAATTCATTTAGAGAGTTAATAACAGCGTTTAACAATATACAAGAGTAGTTGTGCGTCAGGCCTGGCAAGTCGGTACGTAAAAATCTACTGCCAATCATTAGCGGACCGGAGTTCTGCTGTGGCGACCCCTAACCGGGAAAAGCCGAAAGATACAACAACAACAACGAGTAAGAACAGCATTTAACAATATACAATAGAATAATATATGAGTCAGAAGGAACACAGTAACATAGGCAATGTATAGCAACATTTTGTGGAAGACTCGGGTGCTTGGCAGGTATTCAGTAGATCAGAGAGATGATAATCTGCACTTACATAATTTTTACACACCATGTGAAGCAGGGTGAGGCACACTGTGTTGTAATTAAGGATGAGTGCGCAATAGGTAGAGTGAAGAAGAGTATGGGTATCTGAGAGATGAGTCAGGTTAGTAATCAGGTGACTGAGGAATTGGGGATGGTGCAAGGGCATAGACATTGAAAGGAGAGATGTTGGTGAAGTGATTTTGTGAATGATAGGGCATTATTTATAGTCTGGAGAAAAGGTGGAAGGGCATTCCAAAGTTTAGCTACAGTAAAAGAGTATTTTTGTAGTTTCATCAGTTCATCTAAGCAGTTAGTCAAAGCTTCTTCCATATTTTCCAGCCTTTTGTTGTTTGAAATGATATATTCCTTCAGTGTTTTATTTATTTTAATCACCGCTGAGTACATTTGATTTCTTTTTTGTCTGAATTACTGGAAGCCATCAGGTGAACCAAAGCTGAAGCGTGAACAGCTTTTTGCTAAACAGCTACAGAATACTCCCAAGACAATGCTTTATTGTCACCTTTTCTGGTTAATTTTCCTTCATAATTTCCAAATTTCTTCTTTGTTGCATCCAGACAGTGTAATTACTAGCTAGTAATTGAAGTTTACCAAAAAACATTTTCAAAGGCACTCATTTTTTCTCAGTTTCAGCTACCTTGGAAGTCCCTGCATGTGGTGATATCTTTTCAGGATGAAGGATCATTTCAAATGAGGATCCAGTGAGGTCTCTTATATACTGACCTTCTGGTTTGGATACTTTAAACCATTTGGTCATTGCCTCAGTTCTACAGGCTTTGTTGGATGCCTTTCTAGCAGCATTTCTGGAACCTGATTCTCAGCTGCCTTTCTCCTGGAAGCTAGAAGTTTTGTAAGGTTCAGAATTCCTGCAAATATCTGTATGAGAATCCCATTCAAAATCTAACAGTGGTGTAACTAGATGCTGAGAAGAGATCTCAATTGGTTCTAGTTCTTAATGCACTTCCCAGTGATAAGAAAAGTAGAATATCAGATATGGGAAGAAACTTTGTACAGTAGCAGTATATCTGGTCTTCAGTGTTTTCAGTTGTCCGACTTATTATAGATCAGGCTTTGTTGGTAGCTCATATCTTTTAGGCCCATAATCTTTTTTTTTTTGTCAGGAATCTTTAAGGTCTGTCCAACTGTTTGATCTATTTAGTAGGATACATCCTAAAGTGGAGTGTTGTATTCCATGATGGGCCTGATCAGTCCAGAATACAGAGGATTAAGAATTATGTATCTAGAAGATAACTATTGTGATCAACTGTGCCAGGTAGAAGGATTTCCTGACCAGTTGCAACACAATGATCAACTCTGAGAGATGTATCTTCCCATGTTCCAAGGTCTTTAACAACATCTTTATTTTGGAGTGGGGTATTTTTTATACTTTAAGCTGGGTGGAGGGTTTCTTTACCAAATGCAGCAAAATTTTATTTTAGCAATTAGTTTTAGCATGTTTTAGGTGCACCAGCTAGTAAAGTGGAAATACTATTTCTAGCTTCTGCATATTTATTTTATTTTTATTTAACATTTGTTTATTGGGAAAGTCCAAATTGGAATAAGCTAATTTCAGCAGAGGCCTGGTCAGAAACACTGTAGATATATGTCTTTGTAATGTGGAAGGAAACCGGAGAAAACCCACACAAATGCAGGGAGGACATGCAGACTCCACACGGAAGGCACTCCAGTCAAGAATCAAACCAGAGAACCTCTTGCTGTGAGATGACAATGCTACCGCTGTACCACTGCGCATACCAGAAGGGGATTTGAGTGTAACACCCAGTTTACAATCATCTGGAAACTTGGTTAACTAGACTTCTTGTTTTTTGATTTGGAGATCAGAGGTGAATGTGCCAAATTGCAAAGGTCTTAGCTTGGATCCCTTTGGTACACTAGTGGTTATCTTTACTCTGAAAATTCACAATTTGGGCTCTGTCCCTCAGCTAGTAGCTATCCATCTAACAACATAAGGATCACTTTGGACCATTTTTACCTTGTTGACAATGATGATATGTAAAATAGTATCAAATACCTTTGAGAGGTCAAGGTGTGGTGTCTGGACAGCATGACCACTATCTATGGCTTGCATTATCCCTAAAAAAATAAAACAAAAAAAAAAAACAATTGAATCAGTAGACAGGATCTACCCTTATCAAAAGCAAACTTCTGGGGGGTAAAGTGTTATAAGATTTGTTTATGTCATAGTTTATGAGGTTTGTTATGTCCCAATCGATGTCCTTGAAGATGAGGCTCACAAAGCTGATGGGTCTGTAATTCCCAAGTTTCATGGTGTGGGCACCCTTGTGAAGTAGCATCACAACTACTTTGTAGAAAAACTTGGAGACAAAACCAGTTGATAAACTGAGGTTGCGTAGTTGTAGGAATGCTTTCTTAGTGCTGTTTGTTTTCCTTATGTTGTTTTTCAGTGTTTTATTTATTTATTTTTTTGCTATGTGTTCTAATGAGCTTTTACTTTTTGCTGTATTGGTTATTTATGCATGTGGACCACCAGGTATGTTTGCTTTTACCCTTCCCATTTTTTGAGTTTTGGTAGGTTCTGGCAGATGTATACAGTTTACTAGGTGAGCAGAGAATTTATTTGCATAACTACTAGCTGTGTCAATATTTCGGGGTTACAGCTGTATGTGAACTTTGAGTCTTCATCATTGAATTGTAAAGTTTATACACCTGAAGTCATTATGTGATATTTGCATCTGCTGGTTTAAGGATTTTGACAGAGAAAGTTGTCTTTTTCTGGTCAGATATAACTAGAAAGTGATATCAATGGATAGAGCATATAAATGTTACATTTGTAAGGACCAGGTCAAGATAATTTTGACCTGTAGTAAGCTGTTTAACTAAATGATCTGGGAATTCTTGTTTATGAAGTCAAGGAATTTTTGTTATGGCCTATATTTAAGGTATAGGTCTTCCTGTTTATTGTCAGGTAGATTGTCACCCTGGATGCCAGGATGATAGACTTTTTTTATTTTATTTATTTATTTAACATTTGTTGACCGGGAAAGTCCGACTAGGTTCCACAGATCCTGTTTTCAGCGGAGGCCCGGGGAGAAATGCTCCAGAAGCATGTCTTTATATTGTGGGAGGAAACTGGAGTACCCGCAGGGAGAACATGCAAACTCCACACAGAAGGCACCCAGTCGAGAATCGAACTGGAGAACCTCTTCCTGTGAGGTGACAGCATTAATCGCTGCACCACTGCGTGGCACACTTTTTGTGTATTTGAAGGATCCAAAAATTACTTTTAGCTCTTAGAGACCTTCAGTTATGATTGAGAATAGAACAGGCCGCATTATCATTCTCTGGGAAAAATCCACAGGTGATTTTGTCGTGCTAGACACATAGGAACCGCAATTAGTTTTAAATGTTTTGCTTCAAAGGTAATTGATGAATCATTTCACCATTCCTTCCTTGAATAGAGTATTTTTGTGCTTGGAAATGAACATTAAATGGCCAGCTGTCTAGAAAGCTCTTTTTTTAGGAAAACAAATATGTCCACAATTAACAGACCCTTCTCCATGTTGCTCTTCATCATAACTGTTACCTAGTAAATGAAAATAAGCTTGCCTAGCCTCTCCAAAATCTGTTTTAGTTGCTGGAGAGAAGTCCCCATTTGTCTTAATGTTCAGGAGCCTCTTCAAACTAGTTTACTGTGATCTTAATGTTCAAGGCAGTAAAAGCTCTGCAGCCTAATAGTCTTTGGGCGTTTCAGGAATGCCTTTTCACATAGTATTTGAATTGGGTGGATTATCCCTTTGTTGATAGACAGATTAAAAATGCAAACCACTGTCCTGGCTGTGATGGAACTAGCAAAGGTAAGAAAAGCAGGATGCATTGATGTTAGGCTAAGTTTCTATTTTGTGCTTCTCTGCTCCAATAATTTCCAGTATTTTTTACAGCGACTGGTAGGACCATTTAATGTGGAATTTGGAAATGTAATGGTAGCTACTTGTAGGGTGTAGTGGCACCTTGTTATCAGCATTGCTAACATGTACTTTTATGTCTTTTGACAGACATGCCATGGTGCAGATGTTCTGTTTTTTGGCTACAGTTTATTGTGTATTAGGCTCTTAATAATGTTCTAGAAAGCTTTAGGATGTCTTATTATGGATTTGTTTTTATTTGTGAGGTAACTAGTCTTGGTGGAATTGGTCAGTATCTTAGCTCTCTTCTACAAAGCCCATTTCACAAATGTTAACATTAAAATTGTAAAAGAAATGCAACTAAACTGTAACAAAATCTTTAAGAGGAGTTGCTATTACTGAGTGTGCCTTGTGACATTCTTCTTAGCAGTCCAATAAAGATCTTGTCAAATGCATATCATGTCTAACAATCCCCTTTCACCTTTACTGTCTGTATATGTTTTGGTGTACACATTAGAGTCATAGATAGCTACTAAGCATACAGTCAAGGAGACCATGAGCAGCCTAGCTCGGTTGCCCAATTGCTTCAGAGGGCTGGCAGATGGAAGCTGTGGGAATCAAACTCTGGACTACAGGAAGCAACACTTAACAGCTCATATACTCAGTACCCTGTGCTACTAGACAAAATAGACTTGCACATTCTTTTCTGGAATTTGTATTGCCCATTTATACTACCAAAGTATTTTTTTTATTTATTCATTTTCCAGGTAAGACCACTGGGTATAAGTGTCCTTTTTCGTAGTGACCTTGACAGTTGTCTAGTCAAGTGACTTGCTCAGAGTCACACAGTAGACAAGGAATCAAGGTTTGTATCCAGTGGCTGCAGGCAACAGTTCATTAACAGTTCAGACCCTTAATCATCTGAACTAACTGCGACATCATACTACTTCAAGGTGTCAGAATTAAATTTACTTTGACACCAACCGCTGAATTTTAATTTTGCTACAGGTTTTGGTTTGTCAAAGCAGTTTTCTGTACTTTGTGAATTTCTCTTCTAAATGCTTATGTCATATTGGATCCATAGGTTTGTAGATGCATACTAGGCTAATGATGACTGGGGCCATTGTATGCCTAGACAAGCATCCCAATTGTATCCTGCAAGTTTTGTGTGCCTATAGTTTATTTTAATGGGCTTATGTCAGCTAGGGCAAGATTTACAGGGTGCCTCTATCCATTAGAGACATATAGGTGCTAGACGTAGGGTGTATTTCCAGTATCCCTTTTACTTCTCCAGGTTTCTGTTGAATAGGTTTAGGGAAGAATTCTGCTTCACATAGATGGGAAGCCTGTTCCAGAGAAGAATTGTCCAAGATACTTTTCTGTCCCTCTAACATGTCGTATTTATGTTGTAAGCAAATTTTAAATCCGTAAATCAAGTAATTCTGATACTATTTGTTTTGCGGATATGCAAAAGTTCCATCACAGTGGGATCCAAGGATGCTGTGTATCCCAAGTATAGATTGCCTATCAACAGTCTGTATAAGTCAGAGTATAGAGATAGGGCTTTGAGACAGTCTGCATAGGACATGCTGTTTTTTCCTTGTATTCATTTTGTGAGGAACCTGTGTGGATGTTCCATTTACCACAAGGAAGACAAACAACAGCCAAATGCAGCACTCCCAAACTCTGTTAAACAATGCAGTAAAATAAAAAGTTAAGCTCTTTCATTCAAGAACTATATAGGACTTCATCAGAACAAAGATTTTAGAGAAACCCCAGCCCCTTATATATGCTAATGACCAATTAAGCAATAATGCTGTGCAATTGAGTAATGCAATTAAAATATATTAAGCTGTGCAATTGAGTAATGCAATTAAAATATAATATTAAGCAATCAGTGTTATTGCTGATAAAAATGTTAAAATAAATTACATGAAAAAATCCTACCCTAATTTTTTTTTAGTTTTAATACACACTTTATGCTGATATTTTCATTATTTCCAGGATATTTTGTGGCATCGAGTCTTAACTGCCACTTAAGCCCACAGATACTCAAGTTCTCATCAACAACAAACCCTTGTATAGCCTGAACCACTTGTTGTACCACAATTAATGCAAAACTGTGCTCATTATTATTTTATATGTGCCTATATAATGCATTTGTCATCTTCCTGTTTCTAATATCTCGTAAATGTTCATAAATTCTATCCCTGAACCATCTACAAGTCTTACCACTATAGAATACAGGACAATCTAGACATTTTGCCATATATATCACATTTTTACTCTGGCAATTATAATGCCCCTTAGTATAAATGTCTTTACCATTTAAGTTAAACTTACTACCACAGACCAAGACATAAGGACAGTGTGAGCACATTACCGTATTTGAAATTGCCTACCATTTTACCATCCCTTGAGTTACCTTTATATTGTACCTGGATGACATGTTTGTAATATGGACACATAGTGAGAAGAGTTTACTGGAGTTTTCTGTCCTACATTAATAATACAGTGGAACTTTTTACGTTTACATATGAATACAGTGGGGTTAGGGTTATGTATTTGGACCTTGACCTAAGGGTGGATAAAATTAATAAATGTTTGACATCAAGAATTTTCAGGAAACCTACGTTTTCCAATTCTTATTTAAATTATGCAAGTTGGCAGCCCCACCACCAAAAAAAGTGTATAGTGAAGGGACAATTAGTAAGAGCAGCCAAAATGGTCACTCTAAAGAATCAGTTTTTGGATGACTTCCAATTTATTTCCATTATGTTTGAAATAAGAGGTTACCCACAGGTATTAATTGAGAAGGTTAAGCAAGAAGTGATTGCAAAGAGGCAACAAAGTGTGTTTAAGCCTATTTTAGGTTCCAACAAAAGAGTTAATCCTGGGCCAGATACAATAAGTGAAAGTGGTAGCATTGAGGACATGGTTATGAGTTTTATATCCATTTTCAGTAAGGATTCTAAAAAAGTATGGCAGTTATTAGGAAGAACTGGAATATTTTGCACATAGACAAAGATGCTGTAAAATTATTAGGAAATGAGCCCAAGTTTGTATTTAAAAGAGATAGGTCCTTTAAGGATATTTTGGAAAGCATTACATATAACTCAAGGGATGGTAAAAAAATGGTAGGCAATTTCAAATGTGGTATGTGTTCACAATGCCCTTATGTCTTGGTTTGTGGTAGTAAGTTTAACTTAAATGGCAAGGACGTTTATATTAAGGGGAATTATAATTTCTAGAGTAAAAAAAGTGATATGTATGGCAAAATGTCTAGATTGTCCTGTATTCTGTATTGGTAAGACTTGCAGACTGTTCAAAGAATGTATGCACATTTGCTAGATATTAGAAACAGGAAGATGACAAATGCATTATATAGGCACATACAACATAACAATGAGCACAGTTGTGCATTTATTGTGGTACAACTAGTGGTTAGGGTTTGCTGTTGATGAGAACTTGACTGTTTGTGAGCTTAAGTGGCAGTTAAGGCTCAATGCCACAAATAACATGGAATTAATGAAAATGTCAGCATAAATTGTGTATTAAAACTAAAAAAAAACATTTTAGGGTAGGATTTTTTCATGTGATTTGTTTTAACATTTTTATCAGCATTAACACTGATTGCTTAATATTATAATATTTTAATTGTATTACTCAATTGCACAGCTTTATTGCTTAATTGGTCATTAGCATATATAAGGGGTTGGGGTTTCTCTAAAATCTTTGTTCTGATGAAGTCCTATATAGTTCTTGGATGAAAGTCCTTAACTTTTTATTTTACTGCATTGTTTAATAAATGGAGTTTGGGAGTGCTGCATTTGGCTGTCGTTTGTCCTCCTTGTAGTTATTGGTTCATATTTTGTGTGTAGAATTCAATTGGATGTTCCAGTTGTTGCACCTGACTGATCTGGTACATACCAAAGCAGACTGTGTACTCAATGATGGGCCTGATAAAGGCCAAATACTGTGGCATGATGACTTCCTTGGACTGAGATGTTGTGCCCTTGCTTATAAGTTGAGCAGCATAGAATGATTTCCTTACTACTTTAGACACATGTTGGTCAAAAAACAGGTTACCATCGATATGTGTACCCAAATCCCTGATTACTGGTTCTCTTATCAGGGATGTGCTATCGATGAGGTAATTTCCTAGGGTGGCTGACTTGCCAAAGGGTACTATTATACATTTCTTGGCATTGAGTTTTAATCTGTAGCTTTGACACTGGTCATTTATCTTTGTTAATTCTTTGCATAGGATGTTAGTGTCTTGGGGGAGAATTCTGTGACTTCTTCTAGTTTCGAGTTATCTAAAAACTTGTTCAGCCAGAAGCCCTTGATGTTAAATGCCAAAAAGGAGTGGACCCAGCACAGAGCCCTGATGGACTCCACTTGTGACCAGCCTCTTTGTGAAGGTGTTCTTCCTTATCATAACTTACTGGGACCTATCCAAGAGCCAGCCGGCTATTCAGCATGTAACCTATAGGGTTTAGCCTGTATCCATTAGTTTGTTTACAATGCCTAAGTGGGTTATTGCATCAAATGCCTTAGCCAGGTCAGAGTAGGGTGTATGCACTATTTTACCCTCATCCATTGTCTTAGTGACTGTCTCAAAGAAGTCCACTAGGTTGAGTAAGCATGATTTAACCTTGATGAAACCAAACTGGGTTGGACCCAGTGTTTGAAGGTTTACTATGACCTTATTAATCATTTCTGTGCTAATTCTTTCCATGGATTTTGTGTATGAGATAAGTCAGACTTATGGGTCTGTAGTTTCCCGGTCCATTGATGACCTGCTCTTCAACAGAGGGATGACCTTTGCAGATCTCTGTTTGCATGGTGCAAAGCCTCTCTGGGGGCAAACAACAACTCCACTTAAATATTACTAAGTATCGTCCTGATAGGAAATATTACTGTTACTAAATATTGTCCTGATAGGTCATGTTTCACCCTATTTAGGAGGCATCATAGGATCTTTTCAGGCCAAACAATGCAGTATTTTTTTTCCTTAGAGAGTGCATCTAAGACCTACACCCTAGTTACAGTTGCTGGGGGGGGGGTTGTTTGATAGTATTTCTTGGGGGCAGCTGGGGGGAGAGAAGGGGTTAAAAATTGTAGCTGAAGTCGTCTGCCAGAAGATTTGCTGTATTTTCCAGCTCCATGTAGGTGGCTCCATTTACAGTCAGTTGTGTACACTGCTACGTGCTGCCTTTGAAATTTCAGACATAACTAAAGAAAGCCTTATGGTTATCCTTTACCTCATATGTGGTTTTAGTAGACTTCATTAGCCCTCTTAATTGGATGTTTAGATTAATGAGAGTGTATTTATCATACTGAGTGTAGCACTTCCTAATCTTGACTATGACTTTTTTCTTTTGTTGTTCAACCTGTCTGTGTTTGGATTCCACAGGGGGGTTGTTTTTTGAGTTAGTTTTAGCTTATTTCTTGTAGACACAGCTTTCTCTCTGCATTTATTGGCATGATTGTGCAGGATTTCTGTGAACAGTTCTGCATAGACAGCTGCGTTCTCAAGGATTGGTGGGGGTGGGTTTCAAATTTAGACAGGTTATCACTTAGTATTAAGAAGTTTGCCTTAGATTTAGACAGGTTATCACTTAGTACTAAGAAGTTTGCCTTAGAATAGTTCCTAAATGTTACAAGGATAGCTGTGTTCACAGAATTGATTTTTATTATTTTGAAAGAAACAGCTTTCTGCTTTGACCTTACCAGAGAAGACATCACATTAGGTGGGGTACAGCATTCTGTCGTACCTTTGTGTAGCAAGTCAAGTATGTTTGCACCCCAGTGGGCATATGGACCATCTAGTTCAAGATGTTTGTGTTCATAAAGTCCAGGAATCTCTGGGTCTGTAAGTTTGGGGTGGTATATCCCAGTTTAAAGTGGGGTAGTTGAAGTCACCCATGAATATGGTATTGGGTTAAATGGTGAGGGCCTTCAGTAAGGCCAAGTACAAGTTGTAGGTTACTTGAGTCATTGAGGGTGACCTATAGCTTACAAGGATAGGTTCATAGGTTCATAGGTTCATACTAGGGTGACACTGAAGTAATCCCTGGGGTATATCTGCGATCTCCATCCCATGTCAAGATTCCTCTTGAACAAGGCCGATTTTGTTCCACAGCATAGGAGAGTCTCTGGGATGAATCTGTCCCCTCAGCTCTCTATATATATATATAAGGTGTCAAGGTCCTCCGCCTTTCTGTGGTTCTGAGGGAGATTTTTGGTGGAAGCATATTCATCATCATATTCATCAAATGGCCTTATATTCATCTGCAAACTTTGTCAGCCATAACCCTCCTGTGTTTTTGCTTGTACTTCAGAAAAGTAGATGCCACACAAGAGACCCAGGACTGACACCTGTGGGACACCACCACTGACAGGCTTTGAGGCCCACATGGCTCCAGCAACTCTCTGACCCTGTGGGGTTCTGGCGTTTAGCCAGTTTGCAACCCATCTTGTGATGTATGGGTTTACATTTCGATGATACCTGCAATCCTCTGGAATAGATATCTCCCTTTGGGGGGAGGGGAAGTTTGCACTGAACCTGTCAGCCAGTAGTTGTTAGCAATGTGTGTGTTCAGAGTAATTTCACATCATTTTGAACTTTTCTGATATCTCTGGGAGTTTTCCTCCTACATTTTTAACAAGCTAAAGAAGGGGATTATGATTCTCTTTAGAGCTTTTTTTTTTTTTTCTCCAAAATTTGCCTGATGATTTTATTTTAAGCTCTTAGTTTTTTACTTATAATGATCTGTGTTGTCTTACCTTTCAAGGATTTTTGCTCTATCTTGTAGTAAGCTTCCTGTAGTTGAGCTCAGCTTACTGTGACCTTCTCCTTACTCAGTGGTGAGCCGGACCAGTGTGTGTGTAAGACTACCAATCACCAAATGACAGTGTGTCTGGCATTTTGTTTTTTGGCTGGGACGTGACTGTTTGACACCTGATGTGTTATGAACTTTTCAGTTATAGGATATGCTGGTCAGATCAGCAGTACAGTTCGTGTTTGTTTTATAGGGGGGGCTGAAGGAGGAATTGTGGCCCCCAAAACACAATGGACTATACTGTTTTCTGGCTGAAACAAACAAGATTTTTTGTTTTATTACAGAGATAAGGAAAAAACAGACAGTAAAATGCTATAAATGTTGTCGGCTTACGCAAGACTTTAGTGTGTGCCCACAGAAACAATTTGAAACAATTAGTAACTACTTAAAAACAGTGTAAAATAATGCAGAAATTTAAAAAAAAGAGTAAAAAAAAAGTAAAATGCAGGTAAAATGCAGTGTAGTGGGCAAGCAGAAACAAAAAAGCCAACTTATATAAAGTCAATGATACTTTGCCTTGGAAGTCTGGATATGGAGAAGCTCAAGCATGTCATCCTGTTTTACTAATCTTGAGATCAGTTTGTTGTGGGTATAGATTGAGACACCTCTACCTCTGGTCCCTGCTTGTGCAGTAGCTGTCCTGAATGTGTGGAGGCCATTGTAGCCTTGCACTGCCAAGGTGCTCTCCATGGCTTTAATTCATCTCAGTAACTGCACAGATGTCCACATTTTCCAGGGTGAAGAGAGCATAGAGGGAGTGGAGTTTCTTCTTTAGGCTTTTAGCATTGAGCAATAACTGGGTTGGTTTTGCTCTGTATGAAGCTTTCAAAGCACACTAGCAGCAGCTAGACCAAGGAAAAGCAAGTATTATATTGATGAAATATGGAAAAATGCATCCATATCTAACAAACTTACCAATCTTGTTTTCTCTTTGTCAATGCTGAATGTCCCTTTCCCAGTTCCATGTTCACATTTTCATATTTATAATGTTATGCTAAAATGGCTAATGTTTTGATGAATCCAGTCAGAAATTTCTCTCTCACTAATGTATGTTTTTACTTTTATTTTTATTTCCATGGAATTATCAGTCCTTCAACTGCATTTCAGTAGTTTTTCACTGTTGACTATCTGTACTACTGCTATCAGAATTTTTGCCACTTCATGGAGACCTATCAGTGAATTGGATTTAAAGATTTGAGTTGTACCTCATGGTGATTGGTCTTTCCAAAATACCAGGAAAAATCCTGGGTGCAATGTTCCTTCATGCAGCAGGCCAAAAAATTAATACAATGATTTTAAATAAGCTGAAAATTTATTCAGACTGTTTTTTTATAGAATGGGTTTTAAGTAGAAAGATATCAAAAAGTCCTACATGAAAGCTACATTGAAATCTAGGAATAAACCCATGTAGCAAGGCTGTGATATGTCTTGCATAGGAGTAAGAAACAGTATGTGAAAGGACACAATAATTGTCTACTGCCTGACAATGTTATGACAAAAACTGGAGTATGCTATATCAGGATGAATATTTCTACAAAAAATTGTGTAACAGACAATTCAGTTCTTACATTGGGGGCATAGCATAAAAATACTTTCAGTTATTTTTTTCAGCCTCTGTGAAACTGTAGTTGAAGTAAAGCTGTAGATTGATTCAGAAGATTTAACTATGTTTGTGCTTAATTCTGTGTTATTTCTGAAACTACTGGGGAGGTTCCATTTCCAGACTGATTCAAAAGATGTTTGATAATATATATTTAATGCAGTTTACTGTAAATCAGTAGAATTTTATTTCCTTGACATGCTCCTGTTTTTTTTTTTTTTTTTTTTAACTGAACAATTAGTCAGATGAAAGTGAAAGTTCAGGAGTATGTCAGGGATGTAAGAACTGAAAAAGAGGAAAGTTCTGTGGTTAAGCATTGTAATGAAATACATGGGGACTGCAATGTTTCTTTATAAGTAACAGTATTAGAACAGTTTTACAAAATGTAAGGGAAGGTAGAACCTTTAAAAAGAAAATGTGTTGTTTATATATATATATATATATATATATATATATATATATATATATATATACATATAAAGGATTTTCCATTGATATGTAATTCTTCAAGCCCTAAGGAGCTGAATAGTGAAGTAGACTGGAATAGCTTGGTTAATTCATACTGACTGCTGTTCCCTGACTGATGTGTTGTTTAAACTCATTGAACACATGTATTTGGATCTATTACCCCCTAGAAGACTGCACATAAAGAGTATTTTTAATGTTTTAATAAACAATGTGTTCTGATGTCATTTGCCACTTTATTAGAAATATGATTTCTGTCTTGAAAGACAAATTTCAGGCTTATTGTTAGCTAAAGAAGAGTATGCTACATGTAATGCATTTATATTTTTTCTAGAAGTCAAGAAATACTGGCATCATTAGATACTTATGTTACTGAACTGAGACACAAAGCACAATACTTTGAGCTTGCTATTTGTATAATCAACCAAGGATTGATAAAATTATATGTGGAATCAAAAATGATCAGCTTAGGAGCAGAGTGTTAAGAAAAGCTGGCTCACACTTGATAAAATGCTAGATGTATGTAGGGTAAGTGAGCTTTGTGGAAATATTCTGTGAGTGAAAAATGAAAGCAAACAAAACTCTGACTTAGTAAAATAAAAACAAAACAAATACACTAGTTAGCAAATGGAATCCAAAATTACATCTACTAAACAAGCAGGCGTATACCACACTTAATATAAACCGTATGCTTACAAGTATAACAAAACACATTGCGGAGCTATAAATTGATTCTTCATGCTTTTTAAGGGTTGTAATCATTTAACTAAGATAAGTGAAAGTAGGGGAAATGTCTTGCATTATGATATGCATATATTATAGGCAAAGGAACAGAATAATGCAGAAATGTTTGTACCGAGTTGCATATTATGAATGCAATACATATTGTAAGCAGAAATAAAGATGGGTTTGGTTTACCTAATGTTCAAAGACAGTGGTGGTACACTTAAATGTGATACTGGTGCAGAATGTAGTATACTGTCTGATCCTATATTTAAATATTCATCTCTAATAATATATACTCTGGTGTACTGGGGCATAAACGTACTCCTGTGGCTTTGAACTGGCCTGATTCTGAGTACAGATGCAGAAGATAAAAAATTGACATTTAATCTAGAGATGCTTGGCATGATTAAATGGATTCATTCTTTAGTCACAGAATGATCAACAGGGTGGTCCTCTTAGAAGCAGAAATTAAGTGAATTTTCAGAGTTTTAAATCTAATAATACTTGAAGGTACGTTAAGTTGAAATATATGAAGCAGCGACAAGGACATCTCTTACATTCATGATGTATCATATGATTGTTTGTATGTTTATGTAGGTCAACAAGTTGTGTTTAAAGCAATGGATATTATTGATGTGGTTTGATGCAATAACAAACTTAATGCCCAGTATTATGAGTTCATCCTGAACATTACAGAAAGTAATCCCCAAAGTGTTGACTTTGTATATCAAGTTGTTCATCACATTGATCACTGCTGAAGTATGAGATAACAGCCAGCGAGCACTTCCAAAGCTTCAGGGCATCTTCCATGTGCCCAGACTGTCAGGAAGATCAAGCTGAGCTGAAAAAAAAGAGAAGTTTGTGAACCAAGCCCTTCAAAGCATAATTACCACCAAAGAATACTCTCATCTGAGGCTTTTGAGTCTTATGCTGTTCCCTTGCACAGCAAATAAGTTCCCTTTTGAGGAAAAAAAATTAAATTCAATTATTTTTGTTAATTATTAATATTTTAATCTCCTCAGGAAGGTTATTTTAAAGCTAGCAGTATGTGTTTGAATGGACTGTCACAAGACCATATTGTACTTTTAGACAAGAGCACTCTTTTTTTGTTGTCAGCCACAAAAGAAAACAAATTGTCAAACATCCATCACCACCACAGCAGGACAGCAGTTTGTCTCAGGTACAAGTGGGTAACTCTGCTGTGGCCAATTGTTGTAACTCAGATCACTCATCTTTTACCCTAGATCCCACAGGTGTAGCGCCTACAGCCACTGTGGACTAGAGATTAGCCATGTCCTTTCATCAGGCTGGAGAGATGCACTCTTGTTGGACTTTGGAAAGGGAACAGGGAAGGCTTCCTGTTCTGTCAGAATGTTGGAACATCTCTGTAGAAGCTACTGCTGCCATTTATATCATTGGCTTCATTTTTTTTCTCAAAAAGAAACTGAAATATAAACATGTATCTACTCCTCCTCAAATTTCCTTAGACAGTAGTGGTTTAGAGGATCTGGCTCAGGGTTTTATTCAGGATTTTGATTGTTTGTATTTATTGCTTTCTGGTAAAAGAAAGAAAGATACCTTTTCTCCTGAAGGGATTCAAGATTTTGAATCTGGACAGGAAGATGAAGTGACAGCTAGACGGTTTCTCCTCAGATTTCTGATTCAGACTCAGAGGAAAGCTCAGTTTCTGATTCTGTCTTGGGGTCCCTCTCTCTTTGAGACATTTTCCAGAATGTGTTAGTGTTTTCAGTGGGAGTACACTAAGGTTTGCTAGTCCTACAGAAAACTGTATGAGTTGTTACAGAAGAAAGTTCCTGAATCTTTACCATTTCCTCCAGTTCTGTCAGCTATGGAGCATATGTGCCCCTGCCTGTATTTTTCTTACTAGCAATCCTGTTGATGCCAAAAAGACAGAATGTATAAAGTTCCTCATTTTTTTAAGTCTTTGTATACTCTTCTCAAACCTGACCCAGTAGCTATAACTTTAGTTAATCCTACTTCTGCTATACAGTTAGTTAATTCCTATCCCACTCTTTCTGATAAGGATGGGAAGATTATTGTTGGGTACAGCAAAATAATGTATGCTTCTGAAGCTCTAATTTTCAAAATCTTGCATTGTCAGGCTCACATGTCATTGCTCATTTTGACTAATTGTAAAAGTGTAGAGTATTTAGTCTGCAGTTTGTTCTTCTTAAGAAACAGTTGCTTTAAATTATTTAGTTTCTTCTCATGTACTAGTCACTGCTATCTGCTACAGTGTGTGTATGAATCAGCTGGTAATTTTTCCAGGGGCTATGGCCTTTGTTACTGTTTTCAGGAGGTTTGCCTGGCCTAATTCTTGGAGGATGTGAATAATGAGATTTTATTTTCCCTTTTGGACAGAGATTCACTTTTTGGTTCCTTTGCTGTAGAGGTGATCAAAAAGTGTGATGAAAGGGGTAAGTTAAATCAGAGAATCTCTAAGATTTTTCTGCCCTCTTTTTTACAGATTTTCTAAGGGGTTCTCTTAACATTTCATCCAATTTTGGCATAATCGAAAGGGTGTTCCAAAAAGAATTGAAGAAGTTCCAAACCCAAGGGCAGTCCAAATAGCCAGTTTGACTATTTAAAGGAGTGTGTTCCCCCTCCCACTCTGGCAGTCAATTTTGTCTTCCAGAAAGTCTGAATCTCCACTTTTTTCTTTGGCAGCTAATAGTTTCAAGCAAATGGGTTCTGAAGATCATTTATCAAGGTTGTGGATAGCAGTGAGAGGATATTCCTCATTACCAGGTTGTTAATGATCATCCTGCAGACCAGACTCTTCTATTTCTACCTGTCCTTCATTAAATGCTGCTCCAGGGAGTGGTAGAACCATTTTTTCATTCCCAAGTTGGGAAGGGTTTTTGTTCAAATATGTTTTTAGTGCAAAAAAAGAAGATGCTTGGAGACCAGTTTTGCAGCTTTCTTCTTAGACCTCCTTGTGATAGTGCCTAACTTCTAAATGATATACTTTTTAATCTGTTACCTCTTCTTACTCATTCAAGTTCCTGGTAACACTGCACTTAAAAGATGCTATCATCACATTCCTTTTCATCCAGACTACAGGGATTTCTTAAGTTTGTATGTCTGGATCAATTTATTATTTCTCTGCTTTATCCTTTGGAATATCCGCTGCATCAAGGTTGTTCACAAAGTGGCCAGCTCCACTTATAGTTTGTTGCAGGCTACAGGGCATCCATTTTTTTTTTCATATTTAGATGACTTGCTTATCATTGCAGAGTCTTTTTCAAAGTGTCACAAATTTCTCATTTGGGTGACACCTCAGTTAAAAGAGCTTTACTGCCACAGGAAAAAATAAATCTAGATCTAGATTTATTTCTAAGGTTTTCCACTCAGACTTCTGTCACTGCAAGGGAATCCTTCAGGATTTTGGGTCTCATGGCATCTGTATTTCTGATGACAACCCTGGCAAGACTCCACATGAAGACGATACAATGGTATCCAACGTCTCTTTCGTTCCAGCATCACAATCCCTTCTCTATTCCAATCTCAGTGTTAGGGTTTGTCAGTAGAAAAATTACTTGGTGGAGACAGCAAATATCCATAAATGCAGGTCTTCTCTTATCCCCTCCCTGTTCCAAAGCAGTCAGTCAGCTCAGACTCCTTTGACTTTTCATAGGCAGCAGTTTCATGAGGGATAATAGTGCAGGGTGTATGGGACACCTAGGACAGATGCAAGCTCATAAATACAAAAGAGATGTTTACCCTGATCAAGGCACTCAATTCTCTAAATCATTTTTAGTCACTTTCTCATATAGCAGGTTTATTAACTTGAACAAACTGCTTAATATGGGTAAAGTGGAAGTGGGAAATGAAAGAAAAGGTAGTTTCTCTTGTGGCAAGTGTAAAACGTGTCCAAGATTAGAAATCTAAATTGGGTTAATATAAATGCTAGGTTATATAAGGCCTTGGATTAATACAACTGTGAATCTTGGGGGTGGTCTACATCATTGGTTGTGGTTGTTCCCCTGTTATGTGGTATATAGGACAAACCAAGATAGGGGCAGTGAAAAAATAAATCATGGAACATTTGGGGGACATCACGAGGGGCAGATTGGAAAGCCCTGTAGCAGAACATTTTAGAAAATTTCATGGAATTCGGATGCTACTCCCTTTTTCAGTGTGTTGGCTAAGCCCATAGCTCGTCAGAGTGAGGAATTTCTGAGCAGTTTACTATTATTAAAAACAAAATGTATTATACGTCCATTATTGCTCCCAGATTTGGAAGTGGAGGCCCCCACTCCTCAGTTCTGTGCGTACCCTGGGACTGAAGCCTGGGAGCTCTGTTGGATCTGGGTTTGGACTGAGAAGGTCTGGAAGAGGCAGGAAAGGATCAATTCTTGGAAGGTCAATGCCTACTAAACCTCGGAGGTTATAGTTGTAAAAAATATTTAACAGTTTGCATAGATTTAGGTTTTTCCTCCATCTTTTTAAGAACTTCTTCTGCCTTGTTGTCAAACAGGTGGTCCTGGTTTAAGGGAGCATCCAGTAATTTCAATTTAACAAAATAATTTTTGATCCCCAGGACCTCTTCCAGTTGTTTTGGACAATATCACAATAATGTGGTACATCTAGAAGCAGGGGGATCCAGGTCCTATCCCTTTTGCAGACTAGCCATGCTAGCTTGAGATGTAGCTTCACAGCACATTCTCCCTTACAGGAGAATAATATTGTGTGGCAGACAAGTTGAGCAGGACAGGGCAGACCCTCACATATACAAACTAGATTGGGAGTCTTCCAAGATTTGATCCATCTGTGGTGAGTTCTTCTAGTAAATCCATTTGCCTCCTCTCTAAATAATCAACTGGCAAGATTCCTTTGCAGGAATCCATGGAAGAAGGCCTGATGACAGATGCCTTTCACAGGAATTTTCCTATATATTTTTCCACCATTTCTGCTATATCTATGGTACTTCTGAAGATCCAGAAAGAATCCCCCAGTTTCATTGTGGTGATTATTTTTCTGACCCAGGCAACAGTGGTTCTCCCTTCTTTTGGAAATGGGCGGCACAGTTACCACAAGCTTCTACCCATAATGGATCTACTCACTCAAAATCAGGGGTGTTTAATTCACCCTGACCCCAATCAACTTCAACAGACTGCTTGGACGATAGAATCTAAATTTCTTTTAGGCAGTTGTTTACTGAGGTCATGCAGCAGGTACCAATGGTGGCAAGAAAGCCTGCTACAAGAAAATCATATATTAGCAAATATAAAAGGTTTTATAGTTGGTGCCAACAGCAGCATAAATAGCACCCATTCAGGGCTAGTTGTTTTCTAGTTTTATAATATTTGTGTGAGTTACTTTCTTAGGACCATTCCTACTCTTCCATCAAAGTTCTTTTAGGTTCATAGGTAAATACTAGGCTAGCTGCCCTTGCTGGCCATATTAAGCCTACATAGTCACCTAGGGCCCACTGGCTGGGGGCCTGCCACAAAACTTACATTTCTTCTTTAAGAACATACTGTTGAGTGCATTACATTTCTTCATTAAGGACAAAAGCAAAGTGTATCCTTAGTAGTGCCTGTGCATGCCGTACGGACATTTTAAGCATTGGAAAAGAGCGAACATTTTTTAAGAGATGAGCAAACATGGTGGATGGAGAAATTGCTGTTACGATTATGGAGATGTTCACATTGAGAACAAGTTGACATTCAAGAGAAGTGAACATGGATGAAGAACTGACGTTCTTTTCTGATTTGTATTATGAAGGCAAACAGGTGTTCATATGTGTGTGAAATGCTGCAGTTAGGAATGTCAGGTCATTAACTTATTCATTATTAAACCCCTTACTTTGAATACAAGACCCTAGAAGCTGTATCCTCTAAAGTAACTACCATCAGCAAGTGCATTTGCAAGGATTGTTGAATTTCTGTGGATTTTCAAAGTATTTTGAGTTTCAATACAGTTTCAATTACTGTTGAGTTTCTGTGCATTTGCAAAGAATGCTGAGTTTCTACATTTTTAAAGAATGTTGAGTTTCTATGCATTTTCAAGAATGTATGTTTCTCTGCCTTTTCAAAGAATGTTGAATTTCAATGTTATAGAAGTTTACTGTTGTACATGCCAAGTCTGTTTTTAATCTGTAACTGTTTTGTTTAGCAAGTGGCCATTATCAGTGTTTGTGCTATAAATTTTGAGAGCAGTGTTAGCAGCACAACATGTAGCATTCTTGCCTTTGATGCAGAAAGCTGTGGGTTCTACTCCTATATTTTTTAATTTCTTCAGGTCTTTTGGGGTTCTAATCTCATGACAGGAATGGACCCCATTCCTAAGTCAAAATATGATTAAAGTTCATGAAATTAGTATTTTATTTTATTTATTTATTTTACATTTGTTGACCGGGCTAGTCTAACTGGATACATGTCCATTTTCAGTAGAGGCCCGGGGAGAAAAGCTCCAAGCATAAGAATAACAATATAACAAAAGCAAACAAGTAAAATAAAGTAATAAAGCAACAGTACCATAGTAACATAGGTAAAATGAGAAAAGCAAATGGGACTAACAAACAGTGACTACAAAACATTTAGGCAAAAGCCAGACCAGACATACTTTTTTTTCATATTGTTTCAATCTTTGATGTTAGCCAGATGTGCTCTTCATAGTACCTGCAATGTGCCCAGTATTGACTCCTGCAAGTCATATGGAGTTACATGTTTCAATAATATATCTAAAAGACCCGTTGTTCTTACAACTATTGGAACTGCCTGGGTATCCTTCTTCCACATTGCTGTCATTGCTGCCTGCAAATCCTTGTAGTTTGCGACTTTATGTCATCTTAGACTTACTTTACTCATCTTTTTAAATTTTCACTATGTTTGGGTCTTGTGAGGTCAGCAGATATGCATGCAGTCCTACGATTACAGATCTATACATGTAATCAATTTTGAGGAGGCCTAAATTCCTTCAGAATGGGGAATATATATAATCTTGGAATACACTGATTCTTATAAATCATTTGATAAGCATGAAGCATCCTTCTTGTCTTCCTGTCCAACAGATCCACCACTTTTTGTGGCCAGTCAGTCACTCCAAAACTGTAAGTTAGGACAGGAAGAGCAAATTGGTTTAAACTTGGACTTTGTTCCTAGATGTTAGCGCTGTTTTCAGTATTCATTTTAGTCTTCTGATATATTCCTTACTAAGTTTTATTTACATTTGTTCATGTTTTATTGTTGATCCATCATCAATTCTTTAATATTTATGCACTCCCTCTTGCTCAAGTTATTTCATATCACATTCCTGTCCAAGGCTGATGTTTTCTTGGTAGTACAGCTTTCCTGCTTTAAAGGTTGCTTTTGCAAATTTATTAAGACCAAATGACATTCTTATATCATCTGAAAAAGGTTTCACCACTTGTACTTGTGCTTTCAGTTCCTCATCTGATGAAATGTACTGATGTTAAGTTGTCAATCTCGCCTTCATTCTTGCTGGATGGGTTCGGAGCCGATCCTCGGCTCCGACTTGGCCAATACTAAAGCTCGAGAGCTAATTCCACCGGCTCGAGGCTCCCCTATATCCCACAATGCTAGGCGGTAACTACTCAGATCTCGTTTGCCGCTTAGCTGATGAGGTGCTTCTTCTACCGGCTCTGGCAGGTTAGTAAGTTTTCTTGTTTAAAAACTTCAATTTCTACCCCTATTTTTTTCCATTTAGTTGACCTTTGTATAGAGTATTCCATTAGTTTAAATTGGGTCCCCCCTTGTGTTAGAATTCCTGTTTTATCCCCTTTTTAACTTTTAGTACTTTGGCTCACTCCCTCTCTTTTCCCTGTCCTTCATTGTGACTGGATTTTTATTTGGTTAAGGGTGTGTCTGTGTGTTGTGTTTGTGTTTTTTTTCACACAGCTTTTTAGGATGTCTAAAGACTCCAAGGTCTCAGGCTTCAAGAAGTGTGATTCGTGCTGTCAGAAAATGTCTCTGACAGATGGTCACGCTTCTTGTGTATATTGCCTGGGACCTTTGCACCTGCAGGACTCATGTGCTGTGTGCCATGCATTCAGCCCTAGAGTCCTGCAGGAAAGCAAAAACAAGTTAATTCTTCGAGGCTTGTTAAAGCTTGAAGGCCCCCCGACCCAGTCTGCATTGGGGAAGCCTTCTAAGACTTCCAGGCCATCGGCTCCAGTTTCAGAGCCGTCTCCTGGAAGCATTAAAGCGACTTCGACATCGGCTCCGGCTGGAGCCGATGTTTCGAAATCTCATACTGTTACCTCGGCTCCGGCTGGAGCCGAGGTTGGCAAGACTCAGTTGGCTCCGATAAGCTTATCGGAGCCACCTTCAAAGAAGAGGTCTAGGTCCCCTTCCATCGGCTCCATCCACTCGGCTCTGGGATCCCCTCTTCTGTCGGAGTGGAGCCATAGGTCTCATTCCTCTTGGTCCTCCAGGCTGTCTGACCATGATTTACAAAGGGTGGTGAGTAGACTTCTCAAGTCCGAGGCACTGGCCCAAATGCTGCATAGCCCTACTCAACAGTCAGCGGCTATTTCCATCCCTGATTTTATTCCTCCTCTGACTCCTTTGAGTTCGGAGCCAGGGCTCATCGGAGCCATGGCTGTCAGTGCTTCGGAGCTGATACCTTCCCTTTCGGCTCCGTCGTCTGCTCCGATTTCCTCATTGGAGGGATCTCGGCGCCGGGCTTCCCTCATCGGCTCCAAGGGGCGAGTGGCATCAGACCCTTGTCTGACCCCGTTCTCCCTCTCGGGGCGTCGGCGCTGGTGAGTTCGACTCCGACATCGGCCTCGGAGCCGTCCCTGTCGGTGCCGGGGGGGGGTCCTTGTCTCCTCGGAGCGGGGACCTCCGGCCTTGGCTGATAGGGGCGCCTTCGAGGTCATGCGGAGCATGCTAGACCCAGTGTCTGCCCCACAGTCGGCTCTGTCAGCTCCTCCCTCTTCAGTGCCTGCGGTGGTTTCTACCCATCCCCTTGTATCAGACTGCAGAGAGCCAGCTCCTCAGGTTTCCCCATTGGGAATTTCCTCCTCTTCCGAGGCCTCTCCTGATCCGGTAGGAGAACCCCCTCGGAAGAGACAGTGCAAGAGGAAGCACATTGACTCCCCTGAGTCTATCACCGCTGACACTGACTTGGAGGAATCTGAAGGTTCCCCTCGGTCCCCCTCTGAGGATGTCTCCTTTGCTGACATCCTTGAAATCCTAAAACAGAGGGGAACTGGCCTGCCCTTAACCCTTCAGAGGACGAGTCAGTTTACCTTGAGGCGTTTGGCTTTCGCCCTTCCACCTCCTGGGTGTCCCCTCCCTTTGACCCCCTTATGGAAGTGGTGGCAAGGAAGGCTTGGACGGCCCCTGATTCAGTGGAACCTACCCCAAGGAGTACGTCAAAATTTATTACTGCCCCTAAAGAGAAAGAGTTTCTATCTAAAGGTGTCTCTGTTGATGCCATGGTGGTGGCTGCAGCCACTGAGAAGGAGTTAGCTGATCCTTCGGTACCTGTCCATCCTCCTAATAAGGAGTCTAGGACCATGGACAGGTATGGTAAGTGGATGTTTTCATCAGCGACCTTTTCAATGTGGTCGCTGAACTACTTGTGTCACTTCACCCGTCTCCAGAGAGATTTGCTCAAGGATATGGGTGAGGCCATACAGGATCCAACAGCTGAGGGGTTCCAAGACAAAATGAACTCCCAGTTGGCAACCCTGAATTCGATTGTTAACTCCTCCATGCGGCTTATCTCATATGCTGCTGATGGGGCGAGTAGGGCCGCAGGCACAGGTGTAGCTTTACGACGTCACGCCTGGATGCGGCTTTGCAATTTTGCAGACCCTTTCAAGGCATCCACCAATTCCCCCTTTGATGGCTCAACATTGTTTGGTCCTCAGGTGAAGGATACATTGACTAGGTGCGAGGTGGAAGGTAAGACTCTCTCTGCCGTGGGAGTCCATTTTTCTACCCCTTCTAGACCTTATCCAAAAGGTCAGAGGGGAGGAAAAATGTGGTTCCGCAAACCTCAGGGAGTCTCATCTGATGCACAAGGTTGATTCCCCTCTAGAGGCAGAGGGGGGAATAACAATAGACGCCGCCCTAGGGGCAGAGGAGGTCCGCAAAACCAGGGTAGCAGAGAAACCTTCTCTGATAAACCCTTTCAGCATCCCTGAGGAGCTGCCCGGCTGTCCACCTTCGGAGGCAGTTGGGGGAAGAGTATCACTGTACCCAAAAGCCTGGCTTTCCCTCACTCAAGACAAATGGGTACAGTCAATTATATCCGAGGGTTACAAAATTCCCTTTATTCACATCCCATACCAACCCAAAGGATCCCTTCCAGACTTTCCACCCAATCTAAGGGAACAAGCAGCACTAGAAATATCAAAGCTGCTGTCAAAAAGAGCTATCCAACCAGTTCCAGCAGACCAACAAGGATCCGGAATCTACTCCAAATTCTTTTTGGTACCAAAAAAAAACAGGGGACTGGATACCAATACTGGATCTCAGCAAGTTAAACAATTATATCAAAAAAACAAAATTCTGGATGGTCACACTACAGTCCATTCTACCCTTCTTGGGTCAGGACAATTGGATGTGCTCGATAGACCTTCAGGATGTGTACTTCCATATCAAAATGCACAGATGCTCCAGGAGGTTTCTCCACTTCAGGCTGGGAGCCAGTCACTACCAGTTCAGAGCCTTGCCCGTTGGTCTCACTACAGCCCCCCAAGTGTTTACCAAATGCATGGCAGTGGTCGCGGCTCACTTGAGACGTCAAGGATTCCAGGTGTTTCCATATTTGGATGACTGGCTCCTTACCGCCACCACCAGACATCAACTGCTTCTATCCAGAGACTTCACCATCCAAACTTGCCAAGCTCTAGGCATTTCAATAAATTTCGAAAAATCTGCCTTGTCGCCTTGTCAATCTATTACCTTTATAGGCGCCACCTTAGACACACTCAATCTTTCCGCCAGACTTACAGAGCAAAGAGTGTTAGATATCCGCAAACAAGTTTACCTTCTACTACAATGCAACAAGGTCAAAGCCAGGGTAGTTTTGAAGGTATTAGGACTCATGGCAGCTACTATCACCCTTCTCCCCTTAGCTCGTTTCCACATGCAGATCCTCCAGTGGATGCTGTTTACTCAATGGTCCTTCCAACAGCTCCCGATGTCTCACATCATCCTAATAACTCAATCATGCAAGAATCACCTGTCTTGGTGGATCACATCACCTCAAGTTCTCCAGGGCAGACCTTTCATTCCTCCCCCCCAGTCACCACGGTGACAACGGATGCCTCCCTGATCGGGTGGGGGGGGGGGCATTATCAGGGCAGGACAGTCCAGGGCACATGGCAACCTTTCGAGTGCCACTTGCACATAAATGTCTTGGAGATGAGAGCAGTGCTTTTAGCGTTGCAAGCCCTTCAGGACACTCTTCCCACAGGGACTATTGCAATTCAGACGGACAACATGTCCATAGTGTGGTACATCAATAAACAGGGTGGAACCAGGTCCTACCCCTTATGTCGAGAGGCACTCAGACTTTGGCAGTGGGCGATTTTTTCTCAGCATTTTCTGATAGCAACACACATTCCCGGGAAGTCCAACGTGATTGCGGACAAGTTGAGCAGGGCCATTCTCATGCCCCACGAGTGGTCTCTAAAGAAATCAGTGCTGGAAGAAGTCTTCCAAAGATGGGGCCAGCCTTGCTGCGATCTTTATGCTACTCCCCAAAACAGCAAGTGTCACGACTTCTTCACTCTCTTCCCGTTACCAGGCCATCCCACCAGAGACGCTCTAGTTCATGATTGGCCCTGGGGACTTCTGTATGCATTTCCCCCCTTTCCACTGATATCTCAGTTAATTCAGAAAGCTATCGCCTGAGAGTTACAATGATCCTCATTGCCCCTTACTGGCCTCGACAGATAGGGTTTCCATTCCTCCATCATTACCTGTTGGAGCAGCCTTGGCATCTGGACCCAGTGCCAGATCTTTTGACCCACCAGTCGGGCCAGCTGCACCACTCCCTTCAATCTCTCAACCTCACAGTGTGGTTTCTCCGATTCCTACACTAGCCAGGCTTCCCTTAATCTCTCATTCAGTCCGAAACATCCTGATAGCCTCTCACAAGTCTTCTACCAGGAAGATTTATAATAGTAAGTGGAAACGTTTTTCCTTCTGGGCAGCATCAAAAAATATAGACCCCTTCACTGCACCTATCCAGTCTATCCTAGACATTTTGGCAGAGCTCTTTCATTTAGGCTCTTCCTCATCTACCATTAGAGTACAACTAGCTGCTATATCTAACTTTCATGTAGGTGTCTCAGACTCCAGTATCATGTCCCATAAGCTCTGCAAAGCCTTTTTAAAAGGTGTTTTTCTGCTGAAGCCTCCAATCAAAGATCCCCCACTTCAATGGGACTTGAATTTGGTCCTAGCATCCTTGATTCTCCCCCCTTCGAACCAGCGGCTTTATGCCCTCTTATGTTGCTCTCATGGAAAACACTTTTTCTAGTAGCCATAACTTCAGCTAGAAGGGTATCTGAACTTCATGCTCTGTGCAGTCATCCTCCTTACTTAGTTTTCCACAAAGACAGAGTGTCCCTCCGGACTAATCCATCCTTCTTACCTAAGGTTTCCTCTGAGGCAAACCTAAACCAGACGATTGATCTCCCCGTCTTCTTCCCTGATTATTCCAACAGGTCGGAACAAAAGTTACATTTTCTAGATGTTCACCGCCAACTTAGATATTATTTAGACAGGACTAAACAGTTCAGGAAATCTGATCAGCTTTTCCTGTCTTATGCGGAAGGAAATTGGGCCTTCCAGTTACTAAAGTGTCCCTTTCAAGATGGCTTACCTCTATAATTACCTTTATCTATGAAGTCAGACATCAAAAACTGCCTTCAAGACCTAGAGCTCATTCAACTAGGGCACTAGCTACATCTGTAGCTTTTCAGGACAGGCTGCCAATAAATTCCATTTGTGCAGCAGCCACATGGGCTTCTCCTCATACCTATATTTTACTTTACAAATTGGATATGGCCTCCAGAAACCGTGCCAACTTTGGTTCCACTGTTCTCAAGAGTCTGTTCCGATAGGCCACCCGGGATAAGGTGCTAGGGACGCGGTCCCATCCAGCAAGAATGAAGGCGAGATTGACAACTTAACATTAAGAAGTTATGTACCTACCATAACGTTCCATGTTAGTTGTCTTCTTCTCGCCTTCTTTCTTGCGTCCCACCCTCCTTCCCCCTAGCCTGGACAGACCAATAGGAAATTTTGGGATCTTCCTTTGAGGTTTTCCTTCCCACATGTTCTACCACCTCTATTCCCCCTTTTATGTTTGTGGTAGCTTACATACAGGTTTATATAGAGGTGGGTTGTTCTTTCTCCATACTGTGGAGACCAGAACTGCTTGGTTTAGCTATCAAACGAGATCTGAGTAGTTACCGCCTAGCATTGTGGGATATAGGGGAGCCTCGAGCCGGTGGAATTGGCTTTCGAGCTTTAGTATTGGCCGAATCGGAGCCGAGGATCGGCTCCGAACCCATCCAGCAAGAAAGAAGGCGAGAAGAAGACAACTACCATGGAACGTTATGGTAGGTACATAACTTCTTATTTTAAATCATCCACAAAAAGATGAAAAGTCTTTACCCTTTATTGTTTTCTGGGAGCCAAATTGTAGCTATGACCTAATCTATTAAGTAGACAGCTAAATAGGTTAAGGGCAAGGCAAAAGAGCAGCGGTGACAAAGAGTCACCCTGAAATATACCCTTTGAATTTTTATAGGTTCATAGGTTGGTACTAGGCTATCAGCCCTAGGGCCTATACAAGCCTAGCCATAACAATTCCCTGGCTATTTCTTCCCATAATATTTACTTCCTTGGACCACTGTCTAGCAGGGCTACTGGCGTGATCCCTGGGGTGAATTTCCTATCTCCCATCCAATCATCAAGGTTCCTTTTGAAAAGGGCCAAAGAGGCACTCTGCTTGACATGTATGGGCAGTCTATTCCAGAGTTTAGGGAGTCTCTGGGTCAGGAACCTATCCCTCCAGCATGTTTTGTTCATTGTGATGACAAGGTTTAGATCCCTGGAGCATATGGCTCTGAGGGATTGGGATTTCTTTAAGTGTAGCATGTCCAGCAGATCTGGGTTTGACGTGGCCTTGTATGTTAAGCAGAGATCTCCTCTGAGTAGACGATATGCGACAGAGTATAGCTGGAGTTTTTTTAGATGGTCAGCATAGGACATCTGGTTTAGGCCTGTGATTGTTTTAGTGAGGTATTTCTGTGGCCTTTCCAGTTGTTGCAGATGTCTTGAGAGGTACATACCAAACGGGGTCTTGTATTCTATAATGGGTCTAATGATGGATGAGTACAGTGGGACAATGTCCTCCTTTTTTCTGTATGAAAAGCCTTTAGTGATGAGGTGTGCCACATAGAAGGATTTCCTGACTGTTGTGGCGATGTGGTGTCCCTAAGTCTCTTATCACACTTTTGGTGTTTAGTGTACTGCCACCTATGTGGTAATTCATGGGTACATGTTTTTTCCCAAAGGGGGATAACTGTACATTTCTTGGCATTGAGCTTGATCCCATGGCTCTGGCACCAAGCATCTGTTTCTGTAAGGACCATTTGTAGAATATCCACATCATTTGAGGATTCAATAATGGCTCCCAGATTGCAGTCATCTGCAAACTTTGTTAGCCAGAGTCCCTTAGTGTTGGCCTGTACTTCAGAGAAGTAGATGCCAAACAAGAGCGGTCCCAGGACTGAACCCTGAGGTACTCCACTTGTCACTTGTCTAGAGATGGATTTGGAGTCGGCTACTTTTACAGTGTGGGTTCTGTCAGTAAGCCAGTTGGCAACCCATCGAGTGATGTAAGGGATTAATGCTCAGCTTAGTAAGTTTATCTGTGATTCCAGAGTGGGGGATGGTGTTGAAGGCCTTGGCGAGGTCCAGATAGGCTGTGTGGACCTCCTTACCCTCATCCACCTCTCTGGAGACTGATTCGAAGAAGTCAATCAGGTTTAGGAGACAAGATTGGCCCTTCACAAACCCAAACTGGGTGGGGTGCAGTGTTTGAAGGTTGCAAATGTCTGTTTATAAGTTCCATGATAATACATTCCATGGCCTTGCAGATCAGGCATGTTAGATTGATGGGGTGGTATTTCCCATTATCTAAGGTGGATCCCCCCTTGTGGAGTGGGATAACTGTAGCTGTGTGCCACTCAGTGGGCACGAAGCCTGAAGTGAGGCTATGATTAAACATGACACTTAGGTGAGGTGCCAGTTCATTTTGTCGTTCATGTCATCTGGTCTCATAGATTCTGGGGTGGTCTCTGGAGCCTTGAACCAGATCTCAGTTACTGCACAGATATCGATGTTTTCCATTTTTAGGAGTGCCTTGAGAGAGTGCATTTTGAGATTTAGACTTCTAGCATTAAGTAGCATTACCTTCAGATTTTGCATACTTGCACCTTTTACGGTGATAGTTTTGTCCTTTGAACTTTGCCTAAAAAAGGCACTGTGGGGGTGGCAAGAGAATCAGCTTTATCTGTGGAAAAGTATTTTGTCCTTTATCATGGCTTAACTGGAAAATGGTCTGCCACTATTTCATGGTCACTGTAATGTAATCGATCAGTGTAGGGTGTATCTTATACATTTTTAAGTACTCTTTTATCCATGAATGTGGGATACTGTCAGATGCTTTTTTGTAGTTTATCCATGCCATACTTAAATTCTTCCCCTTCTCACAGTTCTCCATTATGACTTTATTTAACAACAAATGATCCTTTGTTCCATACGACCTTCTTTTATTTCCCTTTTGTTCTAATGCCGTGATTAAGTTTTCTTCTAAATGACGATAAACTCTTTTAGCATCATTTCCAGTGTTTAGTTTATACGATATCAGAAGGTAAATTATTGGTCTATAACAGTGGTACACAACGTCCGCCCTGGGTGCCATATCCATCCTGCCATGCAGCGCCATCCGGCCCCTAGACAGTAACCAAAAAATAAAAAAAAAGTGAAAAAAATGCTATGCCTTACTCCAGTCATGCCAACTTTCCAGCATGTACTTACTTACCTCATTGACTGCAGTTGTGCACACCTCTAATTTTAGCCGTGGAAGTAACTATTCTTTCTTGTTTACAACTTGCAGTCTGTAAACAGAAGTAACTTTCTGCAAGAGTTTGTATTAAGTCATGGCTGCAAGCCAGAATAAAGTTAAATGCAAAGTTGATGTAGAAAACAGACAATTTCATAACTGCTGTCTTAAGTAAAAATGACAGTCACCTGTACCTATTGTTAACTCGTAATGACATACTATGTTTTGAGGTGGTCTGCAGATGCATTAAGAATTTGTGTAGTGGCCCTCCCCACAAAAGGTTGTGCACCACTGGTCTATAGTTTTTAGGATAGCTTGCAGGTTCGCTCATTAGTAGGAGTATTGTTTTTCCTGTTGTTAAACAGGTTGGTGTCTGTTCAGGGTTGTCATATAAATAGTTCTTGCTCATGGTTAAATCTTCATGTAAAGATGTTAATACTTTTAGCCAGAAGTTAGGTACTGCATCTGGACCTGTGTTTTCCAGCTGTAAGCTTTTCTTAACTTGTTTTTCCAATTTCTTTGGCTGCTACTTCATCCCATTTCATGTCTTGTACATTAGAGCTTCTTATTATTTCTTTTACTTCTTCTTTCCATTCAGAACCTTTGTTATGTTCCACAGGCTCTTCATAGATATTTCTCCAAAATATATCTATTTTTTTCTTTTTTTTTGGTGTGATTCATTTCCTTTTGCCTTGTTTCCCAGTTCTCTATAAAGCTTTTTTGAGTCATCAATAAATTGCTTATTTTGCACTTTTCCTTTATATTTATCTGCATATCTTCTAAGCTTTTCTTCCTGTGTTGATATTTTTAGTTTATTATTTGTGATAGTGCATGATAGATCCTAATTTGTTCTGATTCTGCTCATTTCTTTTTATCACATCTATTTTTCCTGAGTATTTTTGTCGATCTGTTCCCCCTTCTATACTCTGCTAACAGTGACACTTCTTGTCTTAACTGCTTTATAGTTTTCTCTATTCAATACTTCCATGATGGTATTTGATTTCTCACTTTCCTTTTCCTTACTGCCCTGTGCTTTTGTGGTAAGACTTTATCTGTTATTAATTTAGCTGCACTGTAATATATCTTATTTCCCCCTGTTATATCGCATTAATTTATTTGAACTGTCCTAATTACTGTGTTCATTTGTTTTATCAAACATCTAACTTTTTGGATTTTATTGACTTCCTGTAGTCTATTTCTTTCATTGATCTTAATATGCCTGTCCATCTCTATTAAATCAAGCAACACTTCTCTTAAATTGTTTTCTTCTAAACTGAGGGCACATTATTTGTTCTCCATTTCTGGCAGGCATTCTACAGAAAGTTCTAGAGCATTTTCCTATGCCACAGTCTCTTCAGTTTTATCCTGTGTCATCCATTGTTCTTTCATATGGGAACTCACTGGCCTATCAATCCACAACACTGGCTGTGTCAGAGTTGCCACAGTTTCCTGTTTTTTCCGTTGCTGTGCAACTCCAACTGAACTTTTGCACTGGTTAAGTCTGGAAGGCTCCAACGTATCTTCATATGGCAACTGATCAGATGTTTCCTGCTTCACTGTTTTCTCTTTAATTTGGGGATCAATTGCTCTGTCCTGCTGTGATGTTATCAGATTTAGATTTTCTACACTAAATCCTTCACTTCACAGGTAATCCATAAGCTCAGTTTCTTTTTCTTTAACTTATCCATTACTAATCATCTTTTCTACTTATCCTCTTTGTTTTTTTTTCTATTGTAAAATTTTCCATCTCAAGATGCCTTTAACTGTATTTTTATTCAAATATCTTTGGTGCTGCTCTTTTTGTATTGATTCGTTTTGATTTTTCCTTTGCATAAATATTGCACCATATTAAATCTCTTTTTCTTTCCCATGTCCATATTTCTTCACTTTTTCTTTCTCATGTCCATATTTCTTCATCAAATGTCTCCTGCTTCTCCTTACTTGGGGGATATTGTTTCATTATGCTGTGATATAATCTGTGTTAGACTTTCAACAATAAACCTTTCACTTCACAGATATTCAATAACTTCAGCTTCTGCTTTTTTTTAATTTCTGCTTTGCTAATCTTCTGTTCCATGTTCCTTCTTTGTGGTTTTATCTTTTGTATTGTGAAATTTTCCATATCTGGTTGCCTTTGCCAGTATTTCTCTTTGAATATCTTTGGGACTGCTTCTCTTGTATTGATTAATTTGGCTTTCTCCTTTGCATAAATATTGCACCATATCAGATCTCTCGTTCTTTCTTTCCCATGTCCATATTTCTTTTTTATTCCTTTCAAAAACCTCTAGAGATTGTTCTTTATATTTCTGCACTTCCTTAGTTTCTTCTTTTTCCAAACAGCCAAGGTTTCTTAGTCTATATAATGTTTTTCATAAATCTGTTGTATTAATGAACACACATTTTTATTTGAAGCTTCTGAGTTTTTCTTGTGCAGTTATTTTTCTTTTCTCTAATTTCTCTCTTAATCATTTTGTATATCTTCTGCCTGGAAATTCTGGGGTTCTTGCATAACAGTAACAATACATAATTTCTTTCTTATCCTCAGTAGTCCACTCTACCATCTTTATGGCTCTTTTTTTGTCCTATCAGTTTTTGTGATTTTTGTGGACAGCTACTTTCTTCTACTATGGGGGGGATCCTTACAGCAGGATGTAGATGGACTGCTGATATTGCAGTTCCCTGTATGATGAGGGTGCTGCAATCCTTTGCATGAGATACCTAGGAACTGTGAACCTGTTGCTGGTTTGACAGCCATTCACTATTACAATATTAACAGCTTACTAATTTCTTATTTTAAATTTAACATGGACAATTTATTCTTTAAGGGCAGCAGGCACTGAATTTGTGCACAAAACACTGAAATGTAACGTTGTTTGCCAGCAGCAACCTCTTCATTAGTGACAGATCTCTTTAATGTGAAATTATTCAGGTGACTTTTACTCCTGCTGAGATTGTGCTTATTGACTGATATTGGCACATTGTAATGACAAAAGTTTGAGTGGCCTTTTGTGGTTGAAATTTTCTGTAATGGGTAATTTTGTCATTATTGGTTCATACATTTTGTTTCATTGCTTACTGGGAAAATGTTCAAACCTACAAATTTAAGATACACTCTAACAAGTGGTGCTGTATTAGGGAATATAATTTAATACACTCAGGATGGTGCATCAAAGAACACATGCATGTATGCATAGTCCCTAAAATGTGTGCAAGGGGCCTATGGTTTGAAAACAGCTGAAAGGTAAACTTAATCCTCCACTGGCCATATGCATTTTCTTTGAATGTGGTTTCAATGCTGTTTCAATGAATGTGAGTTTCAAGGGCAGAGAAACTTAGTGTTCACACTAAGTCTGTTTTCATTGTGAGAATGTATTGTTTTGCTTAACAAATGGCTTTCAGTGTTTGTGCTATAAAATTTGAAATAAAAGTTTAAAATGTTTGTCGTCATTGTAGAAGTACAGAAGACAATACTATGCCCACTGACAGGTTTGAACAGTGTTTATAGTAAGTGGGGAGAAACAGCCATGAAAATGCTGGGGGGGGGGGGGGTGTGGGCTGCTGTGGGGGCCTGATCCATTACCCTGCCTAGGGCCTCATTTGACCATGATCTGGCTCTTTTTGAGATACATATCTGTCTTGCCAACATGTTTTATTTATGTCACAGGCAAAATTTAAATCCTTGGATTTCGAGGTTCTGATGCTGTTCATTTTGCAGATATTGAAAAGGTCCATCAGAGCTGAATCCAAGGATGCCTTGTATGCCAGGAATAGATCACCTCTCAGTATCCTGTCGATATATTCTTGAGTATGTATTCATCAGTGAGCATTTGTTGGTTGATTGAATAAGTCCTGTGCCTGTATGAACTAATTAGGTCAGATTACAAGTTAGTGAGAGCGTGTTTATTGTGTTTTCAGGAGGCCAGAGAAATCTAGATTAAAATCTCCAAAAATAATTAATTTGTGATGTTTAGGGATTGAAATTATTCTATGTAAAAGGGACTTGAAGATAGAGAGAGTGGCCAAGGTGCTATATACACAGAGGCAAGAAATATTTTAGATTGATTCAAGATACACAACTGGATTAGTTTCCATGTGCATGTGTGTTTTTTTCTTTCTTTTTTTTTATATATTATGGTTGTAGCTATGACATTGTCATTTTTCATTAGGGCAACAAATCTATCACCTTGTTTGTTGCAAGGTCAGATGGGGGAAATAGGGTATAGTTTTAGAGAATTTTGGGAGTTGTTAAGGAGTAGTTTTTATCCAAAATTTGGTTATACCTGGTACAGTAGGATTATTTTGATGGAGTCATAATTCTAGTTGGGGGCTTTTATTGCTAACACTGCAAATGTTAAGACTGGCCACTATTAGTCTGTGGGAGCCTGGGATGATATGGATTTTTTCCATTTGTTTTTGTAGTAGGGTAGTTAAGAGGGAGTAGTTTGTGATGGAGGAATCTAGGTTTGGATGCAGGAAAGGGGGGTGCTAGGAGAGTTCCTTGTGTGGAACTTGGCAGTGTGCATTGTTGGCTGATATTACTTCATACTGTCCACCAGTGGAGGAGAAGGGGTTTAAGAGGTGTAGAATAAGTTTTAATGGATCATAACTTTGAATGTTGGCAGTATGACTGGCATAGGGAGAGAGCTAGCTGATATGATGGAGAGAAGGAAGGTTGACATATTGTGTGTGCAAGAGACCAGATGGAAGGGGAGTAAGGCCAGGTGTATAGCAGGCATGTTCATATTGTTTTATCATGGTGTAAATGGGAGGAGAAATGGGGTAGGGCCGGGGTTATCCTGAAGGAACAGTATGCCAAGAGTGTTTTGGAGGTGAAAAGAGTGTCAGATAGAGTGATGTTTATGAAACTGGAAATTGATGGTGTAATGATGAATATTGTTAGCTCATACGCTCCACAAGTTGGGTGTGTGATGGATGAGAAAGAGAAATTTTGGAGTGAGTTGTATGAAGTGGTGGTGAGTGTACCCAAGGGTGAGAGACTGGTGATTGGAGCGGATTTCAATGGGGATGTTGGTGAAGGGAACAGAGGGGATGAGGAAGTGATGGGCAGGTATGGTCTTAAGGAGAGGAATACAGAAGGTCGGATGGTAGTGGACTTTGCGAAAAGGATAGACATGGCTGTGGTGAATACACATTTTAAGGGTCTATATTTGAACATCGAAGTTTCAAAACTTCGAATGTTCTAATATCGAACCCTATTCAGCGAAAGCTGAAAACATCGAACATACAGAACAGCGAATGTTTTCCTAGGGAAAAAATTTGCTGTTCCAAAACACATACACACAACACAAGCACACTAAACAAACAGCAATCCACACACATACACCTAAAATCTTACACCTAACCCTACACTAAACTATATACACAACACTGACTATCCACTTACCTTAACCCTAACCCTAAGGTCCGTCACTATCGCACACTCACCCGCTCCCTAACTCTAACTCACCTACCCCACCCTAACCCTCACGTCCACACAATCGCACACTTACCCGACCTGCTCCCTAACCCTAACTCACCTAACCTCCCCTAGCCTTCATGTCCACACAATCACACACATACTTAACCCTCATGTCCACACAATCGCACACATACCTAACCTGCACCCTAACCCTAACTACCCTAACCAGCACTCATTCACACACTTACCTGAACCCGACCCATAACTTTCCACCACAGCACTGAAAATACTGAAGGAACAGAAACGGACAACCAAATTCTTTCCCTAGGAAAAAATTTGGTTTTCTGTTGCTTCGATATTTTCAGCTTTTGCTGAATAGGGTTTGATATTAGAACATTTGAAGTTTTGAAACTTCGATGTTCTAATATAGACCCGTATTTTAAGAAGAGGGAGGAGCATAGGGTGATGTACTAGAGTGGAGAAAGATGCACACAGGTGGATTATATCCTATTCAGGAGGGCCAGTCTGAAGGAGATGGGAGACTGTAAAGTGGTGACAGGGGAAAGAGTCGTTAAGCAGCATAGAATGGTGATCTGTAGGATGATATTGGTGATCAAGAAGAGGAGGACAAGTGCGAGAGCAGTGCCAAGGATCAAATGGTGGAAGTTAAAAAAAGGTGATTGTGAGGTGGAGTTCAAGGAAGAGTTAAAACAGGCACTGGGCGGCAGAGAAGAGTTACCGAATAGCTGGGTAACTACAGCAGAGATAGTAAGTGAGACAGCTAGAAAGGTGCTTGGTGTGACATCTGGACAGAGGAAGGAGGACAAGGAGACCTGGTGGTGGAATGAGGAAGTACAGGAGAGTATACAGAGGAAGAGGCTGGTGAAGAAGAAGTGGGATTGTCAGAGAGATGAATAAAGTAGACAGGAGTATAAGGAGATGAAGCGCATGGCAAAGAGAGAGGTGGCAAAGGCCAAGGATAAGGCATATGGAGAGTTGTATGAAAGGTTGGACACTAAAGAGGGAGAAAAGGACCTATACCGACTGGCCTGACAGAGGGACCAAGCTGGGAAAGATGTGAAGCAGGTAAGGGTGATAAAGGATAGTGAGGGAAATGTACTCACAAGTGATGAGAGTGTGTTGAGCAGATGGAAAGAGTACTTTGAGGGGATGATAAATAAAGAGAATGAGAGAGAAGGTTGGATGATGTGAGGATAGTGAATTAGGAAGTGAAACAGATTAGCAAGGAGGAAGTAAGGACAGCTATGAAGAGGATGAAGAATGGAAAAGCTGTTGGTCCAGATGACATACCAGTGGAAGCATGGAGGTGCTTAGGAGAAATGGCAGTGGAGTTTTTAACCAGAGTGTTTAATGAAATCTTAGAAAGTCAGAGGTTGTCTGAGGAGTTGAGAAAAAGTGTTTTGTTACCTGTTTTTAAGAATAATGGTGATCTGCAGAGCTGCAGTATCTACAGAGGGATAAACTGATCAGTCACAGCTTGAAGTTATGGCAAAGAGTAGTAGAAATTATATTAAAAAGGGAGGTGATGATTAGTGATCAGCAGTATGGTTTCAGGCTGGAAAAGGGCACTACAGATGCGATGTTTGCTCTGAGAGTGTTGATGGAGAAATATAGAGAAGGTCAGAAGGAGTTGCATTGTGTCTTTGTGGACTTGGAGAAAGCATATGATAGGGTGTCCAGAGAGGAGTTGTGGTATTGTATGAGGAAGTCGGGAGTGGCAGAGAAATATGTAAGAGTGGTACAGGATATGTACAAGGGTAGTGTGACAGTGGTGAGGTCTGCAGTGGGAGTGACAAATGCGTTTAAGGTGGAGGTGGGATTACATCAAGGATCAGCTCTGAGCCCTTTCTTATTTGCAGTGGTGATGGACAGGTTGACAGATGAGATCAGACAGGAGGTCCCATGGACTGTGATGTTTGCAGATGACATTGTGATCTGTAGTGAGAGTAGGGACCAGGTTGAGGAGACTCTGGAGAGGTGGAGATATGCTCTAGAGAGGAGAGGAATGAAGGTCAGCAGGACTAAGACAGAATATATGTGTGTGAATGAGAGGGGGGAATAGAGGAATGGTGAGGATGTAGGGAGCAGAGTTAGTGAAGGTGGATGAGTTTAAGTACTTGGGATCAGCAGTTCAGAGTAATGGTGAGTGTGGAAGAGAGGTGAAGAAGAGAGTACAGGCAGGGTGGAATGGGTGGAGAAGAGTGTCAGGAATGATTTGTGACAGACGGGTACCATAAGAGTGAAAGGGAAGGTCTACAAGAGGGTAGTGAGACCGGCTATGTTGTATGGGTTGGAGACGGTGGCATTGACAAAAAGGAAGGAGTCAGAGCTGGAAGTGGCAGAGTTAAAGATGTTAAGATTTGCACTGAGTGTGACAAGGATGGACAGGATTAGGAATCAGTATATTAGAGGGTCGGCTCAGGTTGGACAGTTGGGCGACAACTTCAGAAAGGTGAGATTGCATTGGTTTGGACATGTGCTGAGGACAGATGCTGGTATATTGTGAAAAAGATGCTAAGGATGGAGCTGCCAGGTAAGAGGACAAGAGGAAGGCCTAAGATAAGGTTTATGGATGTGGTGAGAGAGGATATGCAGGTAGTTGGTGTGACAGAGCAAGATGCAGAGGACAGGAAGAAATGGAAACAGATGATCTGCTGTGGCGACTCCTAATGGGAGCAGCCAATAGAGAAAAGTGATGTTTTAAAGGCTTAGTGGTATTAAAGGCATTTGAGTGAGGGGCTAAGGAAGTGTGGAGAAAAACATAGGGAATCATTAGAAAATATCTCTTCTTTTTTTAAAATATAGGCAGCTAGGTATATATGTCACAATAAGTATTGGTATCAGAGTAGTAGGAATGGTATTATTTGGAAATGTAGTAGGTGGAGTGGTAAATGGATTGATGGCATAGGACTAATATTATTGTGTTGCTGGGGGAGGGAGTGTGAATTGGCTCAGTAGTGTTAGGGTGGCTGGAGTGGACTATGAGGTTTTACATTTAGCTATGAATGAAGTAGCTGGGAATGAGATTTAATGAGGGGGACCAAAGTTGGCTTGCAGTGAGGAGCACAACAAGTCAGTTAGCCTTTGTGTAATAGCCTCCTGGCAGGATTAACCAAGGAAAAGAGAAAGGTAAGCAAATACAAACTCATTTTAAACAGGGTAGCTTTTTAAAGAAAACTTCTGTAGGCCAGGATTGTGTGTGTGTGTGTGTGTGTGTGTGTGTGTGTGTGTGTGTGTGTGTGTGTGTGTGTGTGTGTCAGGGAGGAGGAAATACTATGAGCTAGAGTAGAAACAAAGTTATATTCCTCCATACCTGCACTGCTTCACTATGTGTTAGGGTCACTAGCCAATGCTGTTGTAACAGGTTGCAACCTAGAAAATGTGGTCATTAATAGAAAAATGTTACTGTGAGATAAAGCCCTGTGATCTGAATCCTTACAACAGCTGTACCTGTGCAGAAGGCAGAAAATGAGTAAATCCTCCAGTTCATCAGAGAGAAGGACTGAGCTATGAATTAGGTGGTATCAGGTAGATGGAGAGAGGAAAAGAAAGTTAGAGAGGGACAGTCAACAATATAGGGAAATGAAGGTTTACCCAATAGAAAATATAGTATACTCAAAAAGTTTTCATTATAAAGATAGGAACATGACACCAAGGGAAGTACAGGGGTATGAGGAAGAATATATCTATGGGGGAGACAGAGTTAACAGAGAGACTTGGGATCAGGATTTTCCAGTACTTCATCTCTCAGAAAGAACAGCACAGAGACAGATGAATACGGGGGGACATTATCATTATTAACCCACAATTTAGAGAAAGAACAAATAGCAGAGAATGGATTAACATCAACAATAGATAGACAGTCAATAGCTAATACATTGGATGGGTTTACTATTTACAACTATACAGAACAGACTATCACGGAAACCCATTTCAAACTTTTTTTTAAAGGTATTAAATTCGTACCTCAATCCAGAGCCAATATGGTGGACAACATTACGGAATTAAAGTTGTATACTAGGAAATTGAACTTTGACATTTTATTTTCAGATAATATTTACAATCAAACTAACAACAGAGGCATTCCACACAAGAGTAGTGTGTACAACCCACCCCTTCACCCTTTAATTGACACCTTTGATAAAATAGTGTTGGAAGAAATATATGAGTCTCATGAGAAACAAAACCAAGGAAATAAATTGGAATCTAAGCAAAGAAGAATTTAATCTTTTAATGGATTTGAGAAAAGATGAGGCTATTAGGATAATGATTCCTGATAAGGGAGGTGTGTTACCTAAATCAACTGATTATTCAGATGAAATGCAAAATTTGTTGTTCAATGAAGAGACTTATGTTGTGGTTTCTGCCAATCGGATTAATATCTCCTATGCCCGGCTCAATTCTTATTTAGAGGAATATGTATTAAATAACAGAATAGAACAAGAATTATACGATTTTTTGTTATGTGTGGGACCTAATAATTCCAATTTTCTTTGGAATCCCTAAAATACATATTGTGGCAGCGCGGAGTTCCAAAACGTATCCATTAGCAGTACTAGTAGATTTTTGGGTGAAACATGTAGTAAATTATGAAAGAGAACATTTGGTTAAAGATTCTTGGGAATTCTTGGGGGCATTGAAAAAAGAGAAATGGCAAGACAACCTGATACTTCTTACTATAGATGTTAAAGATTTATTTACGGTGATACCCAAAAAGGAAGGGTTGGAACATTTTGGAGAAGCTTTATTCACTTTTTCCAAGTTGGAGCATAATAAAATTAACCTAACTTGTGAAATTATGAGTTTAATATTAGAAAACAACTTTATCTTCTTCAAAGGCAAGTATTATCAGCAAATTCGGGGTGTAGTGATGGGGGCAGCATGTGCCCCCGTTTATGCTAATATTGTACTTTTGGGATGGAAATCTAACCACATACTTAAAAGCCCTTACTGGAATAAAATACAATTATATTCCAGATTTTTGGATGACATATTTGTTTTATGGAAGGGCACACAAGATGAAATTTCTGAATTTTTGGTGTATTTAAGTGGAACTACTGATTTTCTAGAGTTTACTTACAGTTATGACTCTACAAGTATTAATTACCTGGATGTACAAATCATCAAAGATGTGGATGGAGTCCGATTCTGAATACATAGGAAAGATACATTTTGCAATACCTGTTTACACTTTGGGAGTAATCATCCTCCAGCGCAAAAAAGAAGTATAGTGAAAGGACAGGCAGTGAGGGTCGCAAGAATGATCTCTCACTACGGAGATTTGAAAGAAGAGTTAAACAAAGTACAAACAATGTTTGAAGAGAGAGGATATCCCAAGGAGCTAGTCAAGAGAATTATTTCAGAAGTACACAATAAGTAGGGTACGGACTATCCCCCACTATTAGGGGTGGGACTACAAAAAAAAAAAACAACTCAGAAACTAGTAAGGAAAATGATAAATATAAAAGAGCATGTGTATTGGAATACAATTATTTAACCAAGGAATTCAGGAAGATAATTCAAAAGAAATGGAGCATTTTTAAAACTAATCAGGAGATATACAAGAAGGTGGGTGAAGGTCCCAAATTTGCGAATAAAACAGGGTACAACATTAAGAGTCTCTTAGAACACAAGTTAGAACCCAAAATTGTAAGAAATACAGGAACTAGATCTTGTGGAAGGTATAGACAATGTTGTTTTATACACAAAGAGAATTTTGTAGTCTTGGAAAACAGGATGAAAAGCAGGGTAGAATTTGTTAAAGGGAATTGTCTTAGTAAAGGAGTTGTTTGTTTAGCAGTTTGCAACTCCTGTTCAGGATTCTATTTGGGAAAACTGAACGGGCACTTAAGAACAGAGTGTATGAACATGTAAGTGATATTAAAAATAAAAAAACAACAAGTGCATTATACAAACATTCTGAGGTGTGCCCCTTTTTTACTAAGTTTACATTCAGAATAGTTGAACAAGTTAAATTAAATCCTGGGAGGGGTGACTGGAAAAATCTGTTGAAGAAAAAAGAAACCCAATGGCAATTTAGAACAGCAGCCACATCCCCCCCCCTTCACGGTTTAAATGAAAGCATTTCTGTACTTCCAGTTTTACAGGAGAGGGCAAACAAAATATGAACACATCTAAAACAATAGACAAAACATGAATGTATAATTAAGAATGTTTTAATCATTATTTCTGATCAACTTTCTGTTTTCATGCACATAGTGGTAGAATATAGATTAATATTATACAATTTTAATGAGAGAATGAGTAGTGTAGTGATTGTGTGTATTAGGAAGTTAATTGGTTTATGATTGTGATTGATTAATACTCTATTAAAGGAAGATGTTTTTGTAAGGAAATGTATTCTGATGAAGACTATGCTGTGCATAGCCGAAATCGCTTAATTCTGGTCATTGAGAATAAAAACCCTAGTTTTCAAAACAGCCTGGTCTACTTGTTTGCATAGATGGAGAGAGGAAGTCAGAAACCTAAGCAGTGCTACCAATAAGTGCACAGCCTCTAAATGAATTCCTTCCGTACGTCATGACCTGTTGTTAGTGGTGATAATGAAGAGGCAGTAACATTCAATTTGTTAGACAGGAGGAGCGTTGTGGAAAAAGATGAAGGGTCCACTAATGTATCACAGAAAGTGTAGGACTAATGCAGCCTAAAACATGTAGATGAAAAGGAATACGTTAAGACAAAAAGGTAGGATAATGTACAGGAAAAAAGTTTATCAGAGAGTGCAAGCGAGACAGACTAGGAGAGATGAGGAAGGCTTAAGAAGGGGAGTTAAGAAAAGAGACACGGAACAGGGAGGAAGGAATAATTAAGTGAAGTCACAATCAGAGAAGAGGAAATTACAAAGAAAATCCACTGCAGCACAACATACTAATGCCGACTTAACAGTTAAATGATACATGTGCTTATCAGTACTTCCAAAATATAACTGGCAAGCAGAGGCAGTCCTAAATTAAAAAAAAAATCAGTCAATTTAAAAACTTAACTATGAAGTTCTAACTAGTAGGAAGGGGAGGCTCTGTCCTCTGAACTAGGTAGTACACAGAGGTTTCCTACTGTGGGAATCACATTCGGATAGGGAATTGTTGCAGTGCCTAATTCCACATCACCGTTTAACTTACTTTTCACCATTGACTATCTTTAACAATCAGTCATTCAGTGTTTTACAATATTTTACAAAGTAATGAATTTCGTAATTATCTGTAAGCCAGATGTTATTTAGACATTTTACAATTAACGCAACCACACACTGTCAGTATTCAAGGAATTCTGGGCAACATTCCGTTCTCAATTAAATAACGTTTTGCTGAGAATGCTGTGAATACTGACAGTATGTGGTTGTCATAATAGGTTAGTACTTTTCACCCCCACATCTGTAGAAGTTTGCTCGCTGCATCTCTTAACAACACATAAAGAAATATATAAAACAGTAACCTATTAAGTTCCCTACAACATTTAGTCTTCTGTGGTCCAAAAAAAAAACGGCAATTATTTTTTATAAGCTTAGCCCTCCCACCCATCCGACCATGTACGCTACCAAACATGCCAGTCACTAAAGGAAAGCCTAATACACTATTTGATTACTTTATGCATGATTACTGCTAACTTTGTAAAGTGTCTAAATGGTCATTCTTGTTGTACCTATCAATTGCTTATTTCCCGAGAAGTTTAAATTATTTTTTCAAACATAATGTAATCAACACCATCATTGACCAGTCTGTTTTACAGACACTATTACATTCTCAAAGCGTATTAAACTGCTACTGGTCTCTGCTGTTCAAAGTGTAGTTGAGAGGGAAAACAGCTTTACATGTATGACATCTTGATCTTAGTAGTGGAGTTTTGAGTTTCACAGCAGGGTACAACAGTTATATGTAAGTACCGAAATAGAAGTTATGCTTCTGTTATTTTTGTTTTCTTTTGCTATGCATTGATTTTTTAGTTAATGACTTTTTTTTAACATGTTTTTCATCTGTAAGAATTCGTGGCATTCTCGATAACATTCCAATAACAGTAAACTAACTTCCAGCTGAGACTGCCGTAATTCTGACAGTGTGTGGTTGCAATAATACATAAGTACCAGAAATCTTATCAAAGTCAAATTTGCAGATCAAACTTCAAAAATTCAATAGGATCATTAATAAACTAAAACAAAATCATGAAGTTTATGTAAAGAATCATCCAACAAAATAAAGATATCATCCGAAAAACACATATACATTGACAAGCAATCCTTAAAGATGCTATTAAAAAAAAATGTTGCTCCCAAAAGCCCATGACTAGGTTGGCGAAAGCAGGGGCATATGCAGCCCCCCATAGCCACACCACTGACCTGTTGGAAATATCTGTTGTCAAAAAATGTAATTGTTTTTAAGGACAATACATAAAAGGGCCACTACCATGTTGACAGAATCATGTTGCAAAGCCTCAGTAGTCAGGAGTTGTTCCCCAAACCATTCAAGCCCTATATTACGTGGGATGAGCGAAAATAAATCGACTACATCAATCATTACAAAAATAACATCAGCAGAAAAAGGAACAGTATTGATCTGGCTTAAAAAAATGCCATGAATCCTTGCTGATGTAAGAAAGTCTAGCTATAGAATCTTTCAAAATCAAATCCAAGCATTTAGCCTTAAAAAAAGTTTTACTACGATGGGCATCAACAATTAATCAAAGAGGTGGATTTTCCAAATCCTTGTGGATTTAAGGAAGCCCAAAAACTCCAGCTATAACAGGTTTTACATTGGACATGTATTCAAAATCCTTCAAGGAAAGTTGCCCTTGCGCTTGCATGTCTAATAAATCCATGTCTATCCTACGAAAAGCCATGAAGATTTCATTGCAGGACACTTCTCTATATGTAACATTGGCTGGTTGAAGTCACCCATTATAATGTAGCGACTTGGGATAAAGACCTTGTGATTTTAAGGTCTTTAATTACTCTCAAACAGAATTTTTCTATGAGACATACCAATGTGCTTTCAAGAGGTTTTTCTTTTGTTCCCGCAAGGAAGGACGACATTGTACTAGTTGTCTTAAAATTGTGTACTAGGAAACTAAATTTAGGTCTATGGTTTCCAAACAATTCTAATGGCATTTATGCTTCTGTTTGCATGCATTTAAGCTGTTTTAATCCACAAATAAATAGCAACATTCTCATGGTTGAGAAATTATGCGAATATGAGATAAGGTCAGTTTTGGGTAAAAATAATAGAAAAAAGTTTTTAACTTGTATAAGCAGGAATGGTCTGTTATATTTCAAATAGCTGCTATATTTCAAAAATATCCTTAATTTATCATAATTGACTATATACTGATGGCAGGACTTTTGAACAAGAGACAGAACAACTTGCATCTGGCCTTGTTTTCAGGGGATACCAGTCTAATGAAGTCATCAGATCATTATCAACAGGAGCATTAATGGTTTTCTGAAAAAGGAGTTCTTAATAGATCTACTCATATAAAACAAGTCAATGATGATAAATTAAGGATATTTTTAAAACATAGCAGTGACATTTGGGGCATTTGTAACATCATACGTAACAACTGGAAGATTTTGTTAATGGACAACACCATTAGAAATGTAGTCGGTGATAAATCCATTTTTAACTTTTAGACATAATAGAAATCTGAAACATATGCTTTGTACTAACTACAACTTGAAAACTTCAGTAGTCCCTCTTTTTAATAGGATTGGGATTTATCCTTGTAGACATTGCAAAGCATGTCCATTTGTATCAACTAGCAATACTTATGTACATCCAGTCACTCAGAAAAAGTACTCTCTGAGGTTATATGCCAGTTATCAGACACTTAATGTGGTCTGTTTAGCTAAGTGCAACTTATGTGCATTTTTCTACGTGGGCAAAACTAATCACTGATTAAAAGAGAGCATTTTATAGCATTTATCTGCTTTGTGACTACAAATGCAGCATAATGCTTTATATCAGCACATTAAAGGTAATAAAGGACATTCTTTCATAGATCATAGAAAGTTACTAGGCTATTGGCCCTGAGGCCTTTACAAGCCTAGGCAAAAATTTAGCCCATGTTCCGACAAGTCAGTACCTAATGCCCTGTCCAGCAGGGACACAGGTGGAATCCCAGGGGTGTATTTTCTGTTCCTCATTCAGTTATCCAGGTTGCACTTAAAAAGGGTTAATGAGGTACTCTGCTTGACGTGGAGAAGAAATCTATTCCACAGAAGGGGGAATCTCTGAAACACAAATTTGTCCTGCCTACAAGTCCTATTGATGTCACAGACCAGGTTGAGGTCACGCATACGGGTTACTTAGTGGAGCTAGACTTGCAGATGTGCAGCAATCCCATCAAGGCAAGGTCTGAGATTGCTTTGTATGCCAAACAGAGTTCATGACTGAGGAGTCTGTATGAGACTGAATAGAGGGACAGGGCCTTTAGCCTATCTGTATAGGGCTGATTTTTGAGGCCGTGGAATCTCTTCATGAGGAAATTGTGGTGTCTCCAGCTGCTGCATGTGCTTTGTGAGGTACATGCTGAAAGGGGCATTGCACTCAATAATGGGTCTCATAAGAGAAGAATACAGAAGTGTTCTGACCTCCTTGCCCCTGGATGAGATACCCTTACTAATGAGGTGGGCCATATAGAAAGCTTTCTGTACAACAGAGGCAATATGGTGGTCAAAAGTCAGTTTGCTAAAAACCTGGGTGTCCCAAGTCCCTCACAACTGAATGCATGCTTAGGACCTTGTTATTAATGTGATAATTTATGGGGACATCAATCTCCCCAAAGGGGAAGATGATGCATTTTTTGACATTCAGTTTGAGACCGTGTTTCTGGCACCTGTCATTTGTTTCGGTGAGACCCTCTTGGATGATGTCCACATCATTAGGGGAACTGATGATAACACCCGGCTTGCAGCATAGGTGGCAGAACCATAGGGCAAGGGGGAGGGAGCGCCCCCCTGCTTTTACAGCTGTGGAGGGAGGAGGACCCAACAGAGGACTCATGCGTGCTTTGCACGCTAATGTGATTTTGAAAACAAAAGTGCGCGGGAAAAAAACTACTAAACACAGGTGCCAGAGTCAGACTCAACCACAGTAAGAATATGTTTTTATGTGCTCTGTTTAGCTGCTTGTTATGGTGCTCTGCCCTGCCATTTAGCTGCTTGTTATAGTGCCCTGCTGTTTAGTTGCTTGTATGGTGCCCTGGCATTTAGCTGCTTGTATGGTGCCCTGCAATTTAGCTGCTTGTAATGGTACCCTGCCATTAGGTGCTTGTTGTAGTGCCCTGCCATTTAGCTGCTTGTATGGTGCCCTGCCATTTAGCTGCTTGTAATGGTGCCCTACCATTTAGCTACATTTATGGTGCCCTGCCATTTAGCTATTCATAATGGTGCCCTGCCGTTAGGTGCTTGTTGTGGTGCCCTGACGTTTAGCTACTTGTATGGTGCCCTGCTGTTTAGCTGCTTGTAATGGTGCGCTGCCATTAGGTGCTAGTTGTGATGCCCTGCCGTTTAGCTGTTTGTATCATGCCCTGCCATTTAGCTGCTTGTAATGGTGCCCTGCCATTAGGTACTTGTTGTGGCGCCCTGCCATTTAGCTACTTGTATGGTGCCCTGCCATATAGCTGCTTGTTATGGTGCCCTGCCGTTAGGTGCTTGTTGTGGTGCCCTGCCATTTAGCTGCTTGTATGGTGCCCTGCCATTTAGCTGCTTGTAATGGTACCCTACTGTTAGGTGCTTGTTGTGGTGCTCCGCTGTTTAGCTGCGTGTATGGTGCCCTGCCATTTAGCTGCTTGTAATGGTGCCCTGCCATTAGGTGCTTGTGGTGCCCTGCCATTTAGCTAATTGTATGGTGCCCTGCCATTTAGCAGCTTGTAATAGTGCCCTGCTGTTAGGTGCTTGTTGTGGTGCCCTGCCGTTTAGCTGCTTGTATGGTGCTCTGCCATTTAGCTGCTTGTAATGGTGCCCTGCTTTTAGGTGCTTGTTGTGGTGCCCCGATGTTTAGCTACTTGTATGGTGCCCTGTCATTTAGCTGCTTGTAATTTGTCCTGCCATTAGGTGCTTGTTGTAGTGCCCTGCTATTTAGCTGCTTGTAATGGTGCCCTTTCATTAGGTGCTTGTTGTGGTGCCCTACCGTTTAGCTGCTTGTATGGTGCCCTGCCATTTAGCTGCTTGTAATGGTGCTCTGCCGTTAAGTGCTTGTTATGGTGCCCTGCTGTTTAGCTACTTGTATGGTGCCCTGCCATTTAGCTGCTTGTAATGGTATCCTGCCATTAGGTGCTTGTTGTGGTGCCCTGCCATTTAGCTACTTGTATGGTGCCCTGTCATTTAGCTGCTTGTAATGGTGCCCTGCCATTAGGTGCTTGTTGTGGTGCCCTGCCATTTAGCTACTTGTATGGTGCCCTGCCGTTTAGCTACTTGTATGGTGCCCTGCCATTTAGCTGCTTGTAATGGTGCCCTACAATTTATCTACTTGTATGGTGCCCTGCTGTTTAGATGCTTGTAATGGTGCCCTGTCATTAGGTATGTGTTGTGATGCCCTGCTGTTTAGCTGTTTGTATCATGCCCTGCCATTTAGCTGCTTGTAATAGTGCCCTGCCATTAGGTACTTGTTGTGGTGCCCTGCCGTTTAGCTGCTTGTATGGTGCTCTGCCATTTAGCTGCTTGTTATGGTGCCCTGCCATTAGGTGCTTGTTGTGGTGCCCTGCTGTGGTGCGCTGCCATTTAGCTGCTTTTAATGGTGCCCTGTCGTTAGGTGCTTGTTGTGGTGCCCTGCCATTTAGCTACTTGTATGGTGCCCTGCCATTTAGCTGCTTGTAATGGTACCTTGCTGTTAGGTGCTTGTTGTGGTGCCCTGCAATTTAGCTGCGTGTATGGTGCCCTGCCATTTAGCTGCTTGTAATGGTGCCTTGCCATTAGGTGCTTGTGGTTTCCTGCCATTTAGCTAATTGTATGGTGCCCTGCCATTTAGCTGCTTGTAATAGTGCCCTGCTGTTAGGTGCTTGTTGTGGTGCCCTGATGTTTAGCTACTTGTATGGTGCCCTGCCATTTAGCTACTTGTAATTTTCCCTGTGTTAAGTGCTTGTTGTGGTGCCCTGCTATATAGCTGCTTGTAATGGTGCCCTGCCATTAGGTGCTTGTTGTGGTGCCCTACCGTTTAGCTGCTTGTATGGTGCCCTGCCATTTAGCTGCTTGTAATGGTGCCCTGCCGTTAAGTGCTTGTTGTGGTGCCCTTCTGTTTAGCTACTTGTGTGGTGCCCTGCCATTTAGCTGCTTGTAATGGTATCCTGCCGTTAGGTGCTTGTTGTGGTGCCCTGCCATTTAGCTACTTGTATGGTGCCCTGCCATTTAGCTGCTTGTAATGGTGCCCTGCCGTTAGGTGCTTGTTGTGATGCCCTGCCATTTAGCTACTTGTATAGTGCCCTGCCATTTAGCTGCTTGTAATGGTGCCCTGCCGTTAGGTGCTTGTTATGGTGCCCTGCTATTTAGCTGCTTGCAATGGTGCCCGGCCATTAGGTGCTTGCTGTGGTGCCCTACCATTAAGTGCTTGTTGTGGTGCCCTGCCATTTAGCTACTTGTATGGTGCCCTGCCATTTAGCTGCTTGTAATGGTGCCCTGCCATTAAGTGCTTGTTGTGGTGCCCTGCCATTTAGCTACTTGTATGGTGCCCTGCCATTTAGCTGCTTGTAATGGTGACCTGATATTAGGTGCTTGTTGTGGTACCCTGCCATTTAGCTACTTGTATGGTGCCCTGCCGTTTAGCTACTTGTATGGTGCCCTGCCATTTAGCTGCTTGTTATGGTGCCCTGCCATTTAGCTACTTGTATGGTGCCCTGCCATTTAGCTGCTTGTAATGGTGCCCTGCCTTTAGGTGCTTGTCGTGGTGCCCTGCTGTTTAGCTACTTGTGTGGTGCCCTGCCGTTTAGCTACTTGAATGGTGCCCTGCCGTTTAGCTACTTGAATGGTGCCCTGCCATTTAGCTGCTTGTTATGGTGCCCTGCCATTTAGCTACTTGTATGGTGCCCTGCCATTTAGCTGCTTGTAATGGTGCCCTGCCTTTAGGTGCTTGTCATGGTGCCCTGCCGTTTAGCTACTTGTGTGGTGCCCTCCCATTTAGCTACTTGAATGGTGCCCTGCCATTTAGCTGCTTGTTATGGTGCCCTGCCATTTAGCTACTTGTATGGTGCCCTGCCATTTAGCTGCTTGTAATGGTTCCATGCCATTTAGCTGTTTGTAATGGTGCCCTGCCATTAGGCGCTTGTTGTGGTGGTCTGTTGTTTAGCTGCTTGTATGGTGCCCTGACATTTAGCTGCTTGTAATGGTGCCCTGCCGTTAGGTGCTTGTTGTGGTGTCCTGACGTTTAGCTACTTATAGGTTCATAGGTTAATAGGTAGCTACTAGGCTATCTGCCCGAAGGCATTTATAAGCCTAGCCGGAATGTGTTGGCTTTCGCTGCCCCCTTAGATTAGTTCCCTGTACCTCTGTTCAGCAGAGCCATTGAAGTGATTCCTGGAGTAAACTTTCTGTTTCCCATCCACTCATCAAGGTTTCTCTTGAAGAGGGTTATCGAAGAGCCCTGCCTAATGTAGATTGGAATCTTGTTCCAGAGCATGGGAAGTCTCTGGGACAGGAATCTATCCCTCCAGCACGTCCTATTTATTGTTGTGGTGAGGTTTAGATCCCTGGAGCATGTGACTTGAGGGGATATGGTTTTCTTTAGGTGGAGCATGTCCATCAATTCTGGGTTGGACATGGCCTTGTATGTCAGGCAGAGATCACCTCTGAGTAGGCAGTATGCAACCGAGTACAGCTGGAGTTTCTTCACTCGAGCTGCATAGGGCATCTGCTTGAGGCCAGTGATCCTCTTGGTGAGGTTCTTCTGTGGTCTTTCCAGTTGTTGCAGGTGTCTTGTAAGGTACATCCCACATGGGGCATTGTACTCTATAATGGGTCTGATGAGTGATGTGTAGAGGGGTGCAATGACATCTTTCGTTCTTGATGCAAACCCTTTTGTGATTAGGTGGGCCTCATAGAAGGATTTTCTAACCACTTTGGCAATGTGATTATCAAAGGAGAGGTTACTATCTACCTGGGTCCCCAGATCCCTTATTACATCTTCCGTATTTAGGGGGCTACCACCTATGTGGTAGTTTGTGGGTACTTTGTTTTTTCCAAAGAGGATGACTATGCACTTTTTGGCATTTAGCTTGAGGCCATGGTTTTCACACCAGGTATCTGTCTCAGTGAGACCCTTTTGGAGGATGTTTGTGTCAGCCGGAGAGTCAGTTATAGCCCCTAGTTTGCAGTCGTCTGCGAACTTGGTCAGCCATAGTCCTCCTGTGCTTGCCTGTACCTCTGAGAAGTATATGCCAAACAGGAGGGGTCCTAGGACTGAGCCCTGGGGAATGCCACTTGTAACCGGTTTAAAGTCAGACCTAGCTCCCGCAACTCTTACCATGTGGGTTCTGTCTGTGAGCCAGTTGGCAACCCATCTCGTGACGTTGAGGTTTATGTTCAGGCTGGTGAGCTTGTCTATAATACCTCAGTGGGGAATGGTGTTGAAGGCCTTTGCGAGGTCTAAGTAGGCTGTGTGGACCACCTTTCCCTCGTCTATAGCCTTGGTAACTGTCTCAAAGAAGTCCACCAGGTTTAGGAGGCATGATCTGCCCTTATCAAAGCCGAACTGGGTAGGGTCCAGTGTTTGGAGGTTTCCTGTGTCTCTCTTAATGAGATCCATGATGATGCACTCCATAGCTTTGCAGACCAAGCTAGTCAGGCTTATAGGGCAATAGTTCCCGGGGTCCGTTGTGGCTCCACCTTTGTGGAGCGGAATAACCGTTGCTGTGTGCCACTCTGTGGGCATGTAGCCTGTGGAGAGGCTGAGTTTAAACAGTGTGTTTAGGTGAGGGGTTAGTTCATCTTTGAGCTTGTGTAGGACACAGCCAGGGACACTGTCTGGTCCCATTGATGCTGTGTTTTTTGCTTTGGAGAGGGCTGTTTTAACCTGAGTGTCTGTGATTTCAGGGGCACTACATTCTTCTGGTATAGTTATGGGCCCTTTTGGGGGTGAGGGGGGGGTGAAGTTTGCACTGAACCTGTCTGCTAGGATGTTGGCTATATAGGTAGGTTCAGTGTGTTTTGTGCCATTCTGAACTAATTCTGAGCAGATCTGAGAATTGCAACTTAGATTCTTGACATAGCTAAAGAATGCCTTGTGGTTATCTTTGGAGTTCATGGCAATTTTTCTTTCGAAGCTAGCCTTGGATGATTTTATGAGGGAACGTAGTTTCTTGCTGATACTGATCAGGGATGTCTTCCCTTCTTGGGATTTTACTCTTTTTCTGTACTAGTTTACTCCTCCTATTGTATAGCTTGTTTATGGCAGGGGTCCACCAGACTGGTTTCCTTTTCTTGGAGGAGTGAGTCTTGGTTTTGTTTGGGATAGCATGATCCATGTATTCTTGAAGGTGCCCATAGAGTGCATTAGTAAAGGATTTTGCAGCTTGGACAGCTTTATCCTTTAGCATGGGGGCTTTGTAACTTCCCACCTTGGTCTTAAGTAATGTGAAGTTTGCTTTTGAAAAGTTTTTCACAGTGGTTTCTTTGACCGGGGATGGTGGCAGAATGTGGATATCCAGAGTGATTAGTTTATGGTCAGATCTAACCAGTGAGGGGTTGACCTCCGGTGTGTAACACCGGTTGCCCATGTTGGTGATGACCAGGTCCAATATGTTGTCACCTCTGGTGGCGGTGTTGACCAGTTGATCCAAGGCATTTGAGTTTATAAATTCCAGGAAATGTTGGACAAGGGAGTATGTACTTGAGTAGTTCTCCCAGATCATGTTTGGATAATTTAAATCACCCAATATCAGGGTGTTTGGTAGGACTTTTACGTATCCCAGTGTTTCCAGGAATGTGGAGTGGGGGTCCTGGGACATGGTGGGTGATCTGTAGCAAGCTATAATTTGAATAGCAGTTTCGCCTGTTGTTAGTTGCACGTGGATGATCTCTGAAGCATTGTGCTGTGCCACTAACCTGGAGGTGTGGGTATCTTTGATGAATATGTATACTTCCTCACCTTTTGTATTTCGGTCAAGGTTTTGTGGCCGAAATGTATGGTATGAGTTGTAGCCTGGTAGTGCTGAGGTGCTCTCTAGAGCCTTAAACCAGGTTTCTGTTACTGCACATATATTGATTTTCTCCATACTGAGGAGTGCCTCGAGTGTGTGCATTTTGAGGTTTAGACTTCTGGCATTGAGTAGCATTACCCTCAGTTTTTTGTTACTTGTGCTATTTACAGTGGTAGGTTTGTCTTTTGAGCCTTGCGTAAAAAAGGCACTATGGGGGTGGCAAGAGTCTTGGCCAGTATTCAAATCCTAAGGGTGACAGGTGCAAGCCATCTCTAGCGAAGCAGCGTGGCTTGTCGAGCATGTCATCCCAGGCTGACAGACACTGGATCCCCTTTGAATGACACCAGAAGCTTAGCCAATTGTTGAAACTGATAATTTTTTCTCTATACTGTGGTATCATTCTTGGTGAGGGCAGGATGCTACTCAGGGTCAGGGTCATACCGGCCTGGGCTACGTGATCAGAGAGCTCCTCCATGTTTCTTTTCATGTAGTCCAGGGAGGTATGGCTCAGGTCATTCACACCAACATGGACAATGACAGAGTCATATTTATACTTGTTCTGGAGTGACCTGAGTGCTTGTGTTATGTTGCGGATCCTAACTCCCGACAGGCAGCTAACAGTAACTTTCTCCTTGTTCAGCCTAGTGAGTGGGACATCAGTGTGCCTGACTATAGAGTCACCTATTACTAGTGTGTTGGGTATGTTATTTTGCCTTAAGGGCTGCGATTGTGTGGCACACTGGTTTTGTGAAGTATGTGTTTCATGGTTTGTGTTGGGGGATGGAGGTTGCTTGGATGTCTGCTTTGGAGGTCTCTGTTGCTTTTGCAGATTTTTATTTAGAGCCTCTGAGTATGTTTTCGTGTATTTATGTGTGTATTTTGTCAGTGCTGGTTTCATAGGTATCTGTGAGACTGGTGGTGTGATGCAAGTAATTCCCTTCTCCTCTTGACTGCCTTGTCCAGTCGTGGGTTGAGAGAGCTTAGCCTCCAGTTTGGCTGTATAATTGCATCTCTCACATGTATTAGTGTTTGGTGGAAGGAGGAGAGGGTTGTCTGTGTACATGAGGCAATTGTAACATTGCTTCAAAATGCCCAGATTTACCAGTTGGACTGGAGAGTACACCTGAAACTGCCCTTTGGACATGCCTGGATAGGTACAGTGAACTGTTTTACTGTTTGGCTGGTAAGGTCGAATAGAGGGCCTTGTCTTTCTCTACAGTATAGGAGGGTCTAGTGCTAAGGTTTATTAGTGCTTGCTATGAGTTTTGAGCAAGTGTTGGGATGAGAAGTGAATGGTTTGAGTGCTTCAGTTGAAAGTTTGTCTAGTTCCAAGGGGAAGAATTGAAGAGTACACTTTGTGGAGCCGGAAATAGTTATAACCTAGCTAACCGACGCTGCCCGGCACGCACAACCTTGCAAATATGGGTTTTATAGCAGGGAAATGAAAGAGATAGAAATTAGCCCAAAGTGGCCAATAAACCACTAATTTCTATGCTGAAACCACTCCTCCAGGGACAGATAGGCTGCTCAAAGCTCCCTCTCTCACAGTGAACAGAGAAACTTCCTTTTATCCAAGTAAGGTATAGGCAAACACAGAAACTTGTAACACAGCCCTGAATTCAGCACTAGCCTGAAAACTGGACTATACTAGCTTAGAAAGGCGGGAAAACAAGTATTTTTTTTTTGCTTTTTTTCAGAAAATAAAGCAGATACACTAAAAAAACACTTTAAATGCACAGAAATGGTTATCACACTTGAGTGTGTAGCCTACAACAGTTAAACAGGTAATTTAAACCCAAAAATGACTTTTTTAAAGTGCAGGCAGTAAAATAAGTACAATATGTACCTGCAACAAGCTTTTTAAATAACAGAAACTCTAGAAAATCAGCATTTTAGGCGGAGCTAGCTAAAGGCAACAAGAAAATGCAGAAAAATGATAAATCACTCCAAAGTTTCTCTTTTGTCTCCCTGCTGCTGTAGAACTCTGCAGGGCACCAGGCAGGAGCTTGCTGAGCTGTATACTAGCACAAAAACCTTGCAAATGCTGCCCTGCCGTTTAGCTGCTTGTAATAGTGCCCTGCTGTTAGGTGCTTGTTGTGGTGCCCTGCCGTTTAGCTACTTATATGGTGCCCTGCCATTTAGCTGCTTGTATGGTGCCCTGCCATTTAGCTGCTTGTAATGGTGCCCTGCCATTAGGTGCTTGTTGAGGTACCCTGCCGTTTAGCTACTTATATGGTGCCCTGCCATTTAGCTGCTTGTAATGGTGCCCTGCCGTTAGGTGCTTGTTGAGGTGCCCTGCCGTTTAGCTACTTATATGGTGCCCTGCCATTTAGCTGCTTGTAATGGTGCCCTGCCGTTAGGTGCTTGTTGTGGTGCCCTGCCGTTTAGCTACTTGTATGGTGCCCTGCCATTTAACTGCTTGTTATGGTGTCCTGCCATTTAGCTACTTGTACTGGTGTCCTACCATTAGGTGCTTGTTGTGGCACCCTGCCATTTAGCTACTTATATGGCCCTGCCATTTGGTTGCTTGTAATGGTGTCCTGCCATTAGGTGCTTGTTGTGGTGCCCTGCTGTTTAGCTTCTTGTATGGTGCCCTGCCATTTAGCTGCTTGTAATGGTGCCCTGCTGTTAGGTGCTTGTTGTGGTGCCCTGCTGTTTAGCTACTTGTATGGTGCCCTGTCATTTAGCTTCTTGTTATGGTGCCCTGCCATTTAGCTGCTTGTAATGGTGCCCTGATGTTAGTTGCTTGTTGTGGTGCCCTGCTGTTTAGCTACTTGTATGGTGCCCTTCCATTTAGCTGCTTGTTGTGGTGCCCTGCTGTTTAGCTACTTGTATGGTGCCCTGCCATTTAGCTGCTTGTTATGGTGTGCTGCCGTTTAGCTACTTACATGATGCCCTGCCATTCAGCTACTTGTAATGGTGCCCTGCCGTTAGGTGCTTGTTGTGGTGCCCTGCTGTTTAGCTACTTGTATGTTGCCCTGCCATTTAGCTGATTGTTATTGTGTCCTGCCATTTAGCTACTTACATGGTGCCCTGCCATTCAGCTACTTGTAATGGTGCCCTGCCATTTAGCTGCCACTGACTGTGACTCCTACTGATGTGTGAACATTTCCAAGTCTTTGATTTAAGGTTTTCCAGTTGTACTGGTTTTATTCTTTTCCTCCTTTTATTGCAGCCCATTATATTTTAAATTTATTTTATTTAAATTTGATTTACTTTAATATTTTAAAAGTTCTTGGTTAGGGCCAGTTACAACAGTTATGTTTTCTGTTCTCTTAACTGCAAATGGATTAAATCTAGCTGATTTTTGAGAGGAGTTGAGAAGTACTACTTTCATTTAAGGTAAGTAGAATAGAAAAAAGTTTGAATTTTTGGTAGTTTGACTAGATAAATATTACTTTTATTTAAGTAGATTAGAAAATTTTTTAATTTTTGAGAGTTTGTTGCTGTTGTGTGACTATTTTTTCCTACCCAAGCACTCTCTTTGATTGTGATGTGCTTTTAAATTCAGTGGATGCTGAGTGCCCTCTTCTACTGTATATTTCACTTTGGAAGCTCCTGTCACTCTCATCTCATTTACTCACACTAGTGAGCACTAGAACATTAAACTGTGAAGACCACCCCCCGTTGTAGCTTCATTTGCTTTCCACCTTTTATATCATTCTACCTACTTAGTGCATACTGAAATCCTTAACATATTTACCAATTTTTCATCCTCCTTTTTTAGAATTTGCAACATCTGAGGCAGAAATACTCATAAATGGAGAGGCTGTAAAGAAGTTCTCAGGAATCAACTGGGATGAGTGCTTCTGTTTCGTTGTATAAGAAAAAGAGCAGAGGGACATTATTTCCTAGTCTTTCTAGGAATTACCAGTCTCTTGAAAGTCTGGAAACTACTTCTTCAGAGCCAGTTTAGGATTAGTGCTATTGTTTTGCTCCTAGTAAGACAAGGACATTGATTCTTGACCATATCTGATTGGGCAGTGTGAATGTGACTTATATGATTGATCTGATTTCTATTTTGGTAGAAGCCTGTTTAGGTTCATAGGTAGGTACTAGGCTATCGGCCCTAGGGCCCATACAAGCCTAGCCAAAAAATGTACCCTGGCTTTCGCCACCCAAGAAAATTATTTTCCTGTGCCCCTGTCGAGCAGAGCCACAGAAGTGATCCCCGGGGTGAATTTCCCATTTCCCATCCAGTCATCAAGATTTTTCTTGAAGAGTGCTAATGAGGAGCTCTGTTTGACATAGATAGGTGGTCTGTTCCAGAGTATGGGAAGTCTCTGGGACAGGAATCTATCCCTCTAGCATGATCTGTTTATTTTGGTGACAAGGTTAAGGTCCCTAGAGCGTGTAGCTCAGAGGGATTGGGATTTCTTTAAGTGGAGCATGTCCAACAGCTCTGGGTTTGACATAGCTTTGTACGTTAGGCAGAGATCACCCCTGAGTAGGCGATATGCGATGGAGTAAAGCTGGAGTTTTTTGAGACGGTCTGCATAGGGCATCTGTTTGAGGCCAGTAATCCTCTTTGTGAGGTATTTCTGTGGTCTTTCCAGTTGTTGTAGATGTCTTGTGAGGTACATACCAAAAGGGGTGTTGTACTCTATAATGGGTCTAATGAGTGATGAGTAGAGGGGAACAATGACCTCTTTTTTTCTGGATGAGAATCCTTTTGTGATGAGATGAGCCACGTAGAAGCATTTCCTGACCACTGTGGCGATGTGATTATCAAAGGAGAGACTACTGTCCACCTGTGTCCCAAGGTCTCTTATCACATTTTCAGCATTAAGTAGACTACCAGTTATGTGGTAGTTCATGGGTACAGAGTTTTTACCAAAGGGGATGACAATACACTTTTTGGCATTGAGCTTCAGGCCATGGCTTTGACACCAAGTATCTGTCTCAGTGAGGCCCTTTTGTAGTTTGTCCACATCGTTAGGAGTTTCGATTATGGCTCCTAGTTTGCAGTCATCTGCAAACTTTGTTAATAAAGACCTTCTGTGTTGGCCTGCACTTCAGAGAAGTAGATACCAAACAGGAGAGGACCCAGGACTGAACCCTGTGGTACTCCACTTGTCACTGGTCTGATGTCAGGTTTGGAATCCGCTACTTTCACAGTGTGGGTTCTGTCCATGAGCCAGTTGGCAACCCATCTTGTGACATAGGGATTTATACCTAGTTTAGTGAGCTTATCTATAATTCCAGAGTGGGGGGTGGTGTCAAAAAGCCTTGGCGAGATCTAGATAAGCTGTTTGAACCATTTTGCCCTCATCTGTGGTTTTGGTGACTGCTTCAAAGAAGTTAATCAGGTTTAGGAGACATGATCTGCCTTTTACAAATCCAAACTGAGTAGGGTCCAGAGTTTGGAGATTACCAGTGTCTTTGTTTATGAGTTCCACGATGATACATTCCATGGCCTTGCAGACCAGGCTCGTCAGGCTAATGGGGCGGTAGTCCGTCGTGGCTCCCCCTTTGTGGAGTGGGATTTTACTTTACACCATTGTACAGCTTAGTTCTCCTGAGATGAGCTGCTGTACATGCTGTCCAGGGCATTTACTGTGGGAAGGCAACAGCAAGCCTAAAGAGCCCTGCAACAGCTGTGATGAGACTACTGATCACCAAAGAGACTCTTTCCTGCTTCTCAGGAACCAACTTGGGATTCATGTTGTTGCTGAGTTTCTGGTGAGAGAAGAAGCAAAGGAACATTAATCTATGGTATGATCACAGTTATTCTCACTAGGGCTAATATACAATTATCTGCTATGGGATAGGTAAGACCAATCAGAAAATGTTAATTGAAGCACTGAAAGGGAATTGGCTAAGCTTAAATTGTCCTCCAAGTGAACCTATGTTGTGGTAGTAAATAGTTATAAAAAATTACCCTTTTTAGATCACTAAGTGCCCCAGTCACCCCCCCCCCCCCAGTCTTCAACATCTTCCAGCGCCTATGGCTTGTAGTCTTCTGCAAACTTAGTCAGCCATAACCCACTGGTTTTGGCCTGCACCTCAGAAAAGTATATACCAAACAACAGAGGCCCCAAGACCGATCCTTGGGGTACACTGCTCATTATGGGTCTACTGCTTGAAATGACTTCCCCTAGTTTGACTAGGTGGGTTCTATCAGTGAGACAATTTGCTACCAATCTGGTAACATATAGATTGATGCCTATTTGAGAGAGTTTATCTGTTATACCCAAGTGGGGAATAGTATCTAAGGCTTTGGCCAGGTCAAGGTAGGCAGTGTACACCATCTTCCCCTCATCCATGGCTTTGGTGACCGTCTCAAAGAAGTCGACCAAATTTAACAGGCATGACCCCCCCCCCCTTGATGAAACCAAACTGTGAGATCGATTGTTTGGAGGTTGCCAGTGTTCTTGTTAATGAGGTCCATGATAATTCGTTCCATGGCCTTGCAGATTAGGCTAGTCAGGCTGATGGGTCTTTAATTTCCTGGATCAGTGGATGCTCCACCTTTCTGCAGAGGGATGACAGTGGCTGTCCACTCAGGTGGGATGCAGCCGGTACTCAGGCTTTAGTTGAATAGGGTACCTAATGGTGCTGCAAGTTCCTGCCTGAGTTTGTGCAGGATGCAGCCTGGGATGTTATTGTTTCAAATGGAAGCTGTATTTTTTGCCTTTGAGAAGGCAGTGATGACTTGCTCCACAGAGATAAGGGGAGGGGGGCAGGTGTTGGGGATGCCCTGATTTACTGATGGGGGGACAGAGGGGTGAAGTTTTCACTGCACCTGTCTCCCAGCAGGTTGGCAATATCTACGGTGTTTGTGTATGTGGTGTTTTTGGTCACCAGTTCTAAGAAGATCTGAGTGCTTCCGTTGAGATTTCAGACATATGTGAAGAAGGTATTATGATTGTCTTTAATAGATGTGGCCAGTTTGGACTTGAAGTTTACTTTGGTGTATTTCACTAGTGCTCCTATTTGCTTGTTCAGACTAAGGAGAAATTGCTTTCATTTAGGCACCTGCTCCTTCTTGGTCTTGGACAGCAATTTTTTCCTTTTTTATAGTGTTTATTTATTGAAGATGTCCACCAGACAGCTTTACTCTTCCTTGAGGAGGAGGATTTTGTTTTTTGTGATATTCCTGATTCCATGCAGTGATATAATCATATAGTATTTTGGTGTAAGTTTGGACATATGTGCCAATTCCTATGGAGGGGAGGGGGCTGTGAAGCTGTTTATACCTTCCCTAAGAGGAATCTTGATAGACTCAAAGAGGTCCAAATAGGTGGAGTGGGCATCTTGAGTCAAAGTTGGGGACCTGTAGTTAGTTATGCTTTGAATAGGGGTCTTGTCAATGGTTAACTGCACCTGGAGAGTCTCCTGTGTGTGTCATACTGTTTGACCAGCCTGGAGGTGTGTGTGTACGGTTTGGGGTCTGAATGTATGATAGGATGAGTAACATGGTATGGCTGGGGTGCTCTCCTCAGCTTTGAACCAGGTTTCTGTGACTGCACAAATGTCAGCATCTTCCAGGGTTAAGAATGTTTGCAGTGAGTGCAGTTCATGTTTAGACTCCTAGCGTTTAGCAGCATGACTTTTAATTTGCCTTCTTCTTTTTTACTACTGCAGATAGTGAAAGAGAACCCAAGAGGGGGCAATTTGATTAATTTTACTGAGTCATGTGAAATTCAGTGGATAATTGAATTTTGTGCTGATAGAAGCCCTGGTTTGAATGGAATGATCCCGCTTAAACCTATTTTGAAGGGGCGTAGACTGCAGTGATAATTCTGATTGGTTTATAGTTATTTAAATGGCTTGTACTCACTAATAATGGACAATCTGAAGAAGGGGCACAGTCTTGAAAGCGATAATTCTTTTATTTATTTTGTCTGCTGTCTTTTTGATTGATTCATATTAAATCTTGTCTTTACAGCCTGGTGGTTCGTGTGGATTATGTTGCATATTTTTGTTTATTTTCATACCATGCTGGAACTGTGGTGCTCCTTTGTTTGCTTAATTTCTGTTTTATCGCCTATTATATATGACAACTTTTTTAAATGTCTGCTGCCAGCTTTTGTGTTGCATGTAGCCACTAATGTTTCGAACGTTGATTTTTTTATGCAGTTTTTTTTATTTATTTATTTACTGACATTTGATTACCATGAAAGTCCGACTGGGTAGAATCCTATTTTCAGAGGAGGCCCCGGAAGAAAAGCTCCAAATTATTAACAAACATTTTAATAACAATAATTTTACAATTTTCAAAAATAAATCAAAATATCTGCAGTTTAAGTAATTATAACAAATCAGACATTATATAAAAACATTGGTTAAGAAACGATACAAGTTATATGACAATCATTTAACATTTAAAGAAATTTTAGTCAGTCTGTAGAGAAATTAAAAGTAAGTTAGTCTAATACAAACGTATTGCAATATGAAGTGAAAGAAAAACAGGCTTATGGTATATTTAGAGAGAAAGTCAGGGTAGAGAATTTGATAGAAGTAAGGAAGGAAGTGAAGAAGGAGAGAGTAAGGAGGTGTAAGGAATGAAAGGGTACTTGTTCACATTTAGGGATATAGTTTATCCTGGCTTTGAGGAAGAACAGAGCCACATTTTAGCTAGGAAGTCTCTCAGAGTGGTTTTGAAAGATGGGAGGGAGGGTATGGACCTGATGGGTACAGGTAAGGAATTCCAGTCCATAGCAACCTTGTATGAGTACAGACAATGACCAGCAGATTTGCTAGGTTTATAGACAGGAGTTTTTGGTCACTGGATCACAATGACTGGGTGGGAACATAGTTGTGCAGAATGTTTTTTTAGTGCTGGACAGGCAGATGGATGCTGGATAATTTTATAGCTGGTAAGAAGCTGTGTATATGTCAGCTGATGAGGCAGTTCTGTCGGCTTTTTAGTGCTATACAATGGTGGGTTATCAAAGGGGGTATTTGCTGGAAATCTAGCAACTTTGTTATAGCATTGTTCAAGTTTTAATTTTTGTGAAGCCCGGAAGTAAGTAAGGTTGGGAGTGCTATAAAGAAGTGTGGAGAGGAGATAAGGAGAGGCAAGTATAGTTGTGTCTGGGAGAAAGTTTTTGTCTCTGTAAAGCATCCATAGTTTCTGATGAGTTTTTCTTATGCAATTTTGTATATGCAGGTCAATTGTAAGATAATCATTCACTATCATCCCTTATAATTTTCTAGGAGAAGTAACTTCAATGGTTGTATTATCAAGAGAGTGGAATTTAAATTTTGTTTTTTTTTTCAAGAGAGGGATCTCGGGGAGTAGTAGTTTGGTATTTTTTGGGTTGAGCATGCGTTGTGAGTTATTAAGTCATGTTTCAGAGGCTGTTAAAGCTTTCTGAGTAATGTTTTTTGAGATGTGCAATGTTATCAGATGTGCGAATTTATTTATTTGCCATTTGTTTACCGGGAGAGTCCTTTGGGCAAAAAATGAGCCCATTTTCAATGGAGGCCCAGGGAGATAAGCTCCTAGTACAATTTTATAGTACAAATCACAGTTTTACAATACAAGTCATCAGTTTGTAATTTATACATAGTTTATTAATAAAAATCAAAACAGTTTGTAACATATACATATTTCACAGTAAAAATCAAAAGCAGTTTGTCACTTATACATAGTTTAAAGTATGAAAACAACAAGTACAGAGTATTCTGAGGACATAAAAAATAATGACAATACATGAAATAGTAAAAGTATATTGGAGTGTGCTGTAATAGAGCATAATTAGGTAATAATTGAGAGCAGGTGTTGAGGATAGACCTTGCAATTCCAGTTATTTGAGGTGAGTAAGAGGCAATAGAGAAAGAAGTGAATATATATATAGTGGAGATGAGTCTTAGGATGAAAGTAGGATGACGGAGAGTAGGGATGCAGTGGATGAAGTCAGATGGGATGAGAACAGGAGCATTCCCAGTGAGAAGAAGAGTATGAATGGAGCAGGATTTTAAAGGTGGAATGGTTGTTGGTGGTTCGAATTTGAGGGGGAGAGGAATTCCATAGTCGTGCTAGGGAGAAAGATAATAGAAGTGTCCTAGGGGTACGTATAGGCTTTTACATTTCCAGGAGGTTCTGATTGTTGGACCTAAGAAGTCTGTTGGGCTGATCCATTTTGAGGGTGGAAGAAAGTGTGGGGCAATTTAAGGGTTTGAAGATGAGCTTTTGGGCAATAGAGAGCTGAATATACTAAAGATAGTTAAGGAGTTCCAACCAGTTCAAGGAGTGGAGAGCCTCACAGTGGTGGGAGTAGGATTTGGATCCTGTAGCAAACTTAGAGATCTTATTATAGCAGGAAGCAAGCTTAGACTTTAGAGAGTATTGAAGATTGTTAAGGAGAGGGGCACCGTACATAAGAGAGGGAATAAGATAAGTGATAGAGAGGATGTGCTTGATTGAGGGAGTAAGATAATGACTATGGCGATATAACATACCCAGTTTTTGATGTGTTTTCCTAATATTAGTTTGTAGGTGGATATTGAACTTTAGTTGATTATCAGTAATGACGCCTAGAAGCTTTGAGTGGGGAACTATTTCAACTGGGGTCGAGTTTTGGCTAGTTATGGAAAAAGAGTTCTTATCTATTTTGGAAGATTTAGAAGGGGTAAATATCATGATTTTGGATTTTGAAGGGTTGAGGGCAAGGTGATTATTCAGCATCCATGACTCAGTACAAGAGAAGGCATCTTGAGTTAGTTTCATGAGTTTGGGTAGGGATTTGGCAGAACAGATTATGGTAGAATCATCGGTGTAGTGGATTAACTTAGCATTTGGAATACAGTGATGAAAGTCATTGATGAAGATGTTGAACAATAGAGGGCCAAGTATGGAGCCTTGTGGGACACCTGTGAGAGTGTGAAGGAAGGAAGAGATACAATTTTTCCATTTGACAGCTGGAAAACCAGCTGATGGAGGAGGAGGAAAGATTAAGATGAGAGAGTTTGGACAAGAGAAGGTTATGAGAAACAGTATCAAAGGCTTTGGATAAGTCTAGGAGAAGGGTGGATACAATGTTGCCAGAGTCACGAGCATGATTAAAGGTTTCTAGAAAAGAGAGGAGGAAAGTGGTGGTTCTGTGTCCCAGTCTAAAACCATGTTGTGTAGAGGTCAACAGTTGGTTGTCTAAGAGATAGGGTAGGAGCTGTAGGTGGATACATTTTTTGAGAATCTTAGAAATGGGAGATAGTATGGCTATAGGATGGAAATTAGAGATTTCAGTATTGTTGCCTCCTTTGTGGAGGGGAATAATGAATGCTTGTTTCCAGAGGAGGGTACATAAGATTCTTGGATGGAACAGTTAATTAGGATGGAGATGGGAAAAGCTATACCATTGGCGGCTAGCTTGAGAAAGTTTGATCAAAGTTCATCTAGGGCAACTGAGCATGGTTTCAGTTTTTGCAGAATTTTTTTATGGTGCTAATAGGAATGCATTTGAAAGAGAAAGGGAGATGATGAGCATAGGTAGAGTTGGAAAGGGTTGAGTTTGTGGAGGGAGATGGGGTCTGGCCTAATGTATTATTAGTGAAGGATGTGGTGAGTTTGACTACTGAGTCTATAAAGAATGAGTTAAATTGTGTAGCTAAGGACAGATCAGAAGAGTTAGGATCTGTGCAGGGGTTCTCCTTTTTTCCAGGATGGAGTAGGGCAGAGATGCTGTTCCAGAACATTTTGGGGTTTAATTTATTATCATTTTGTAATATTGAGTAATAGGATTTTCGGTCTCTGGTAATGTGTTTTTTACTCTATTGTATTCGGCCAAGGAATTGGGAGTTTTTTGTTTTTGGTACTGTTTCCGTAATTCATCACAGAGATGTATGAGGGAGATAGTTTCTTTGGTAAACCTTGAAGTAGTTTTGAATTTGACCCTTTTAGATCTCAGGGGGTGAAGCTGTTAAGTAAGTTAAGAAAGGAAGTATTGAAGTAAGTAACAGCATTATCCAGTGCAAGGGTTTTAAAAGGGTTCCAGTTCATGAGTTTTAAGGAGTTGGAGAAGGTTTGAGCATCGAAGCTCTTCAAGGAATGGACTGAGATATAATTGTGGTGTAAATGGAGGGACGAAGGACTATGACATGCAAAGGCAGGGAGATGGTCACTAAGAGAGTCAGGTAGGGTACTGCTGTCAGAAATAATATGGGGGTGAGAAACTAGTATCCAGTCCAGAATATTACCAGAAGTACTATCTTTGTTGGTCTAGTGGGAGAACTGATTAATTGGATGAATTTATATAGGTTTATATTCTGAGAGTTTTTGGGGGAGTTTATGGAAGACCAGTTAATATTAACGTTACCAAGGATTATAGTCTTGATGTTCATTGTGTTTCACTGTTGCAGTCATCAATTACACTTGGGTTATCCTGCTGGCAGGCTACCCGCAGTCGGCCAGAGTTCCAAAGTCTAGGTCCGGCGTCGGTTGCTGTCGCCTCTTCCCTGACGTCAGTGCACCAGGGGTATAAAAGATGCAACCGATGCCATTTTCTTCAGTCTTTCTTGCCGCCCGGTGCCAGAAGCAAAAGCAGTTCGCAAGTGCTGGTCGGTCGACTCCTGAGATTTTCAAAATCGAGTTTCAGAACTGAAGTCTTCAATAAAGCTAAGTACCCTGTTGGGGAAACTTTTTCTTGCTCCAGACCGATGTCAGTAAAAGTTAATAATTGTATTTCTTGTGGGAAGCAAATACCTCATAAGGACTTTCACTCTTACTGTATTCCTTGCCTAGGCCATGACCACGACGTTACCAGTTGTCGGTTTTGTGCTAGATTCAACAAACGCACTATTAAGCGTCAGTTTGATTTTGCTTTACATTACTTTGGCTGAAGGTTTAACTACATAATGCCGTCGGAACAACCGATGACTGGAATTCATAAAAAATGCAAAGACAAAGAAAAGGACAGGCATCCGAGGTCCAAAACCGACGACAAAACCTCTTCTAGGCCAGTCGCTGGTTCGCCGGTTCTCAGTGAGATGCTTTCGCAGCCCCTGACACCCGCTACCTCAGAGCCACAGGACATATCCGATACGCACGTGGTGACACCTAGGCCTGTGGAAATTCAAGGTATTGGGCCTGCAGAAACTATTCCCTCCGATGGGTCCAGAGCCGCTGAGCAGGCATCGGCTTCTGAGGGTGTTTTCAGACCTTCACAGCTTACTATAAAGTCCACTGCAGCAGCCAAGGCAAAGTCAAAAACACCATTAAAGACAAGGAAACAAGTACAGCATTCTCCTGAACAGTCATCCATGCCAAAGAAACAGATGCTTAAAGTGGCCGAAGACCTAATTACTTTGATCAGGGGTTCCCATCCCCCACCTGATAAAAGGCCTAGGCAAGACACTGGCTATGATTCCTCTGACCAGGTTTCTATTTCCTCTGATTCCTCTTCAGATCAGGGATATTCTCTCCCTCCCTATAAGGACTCTGATGCAGAAGAATCTATACCTTCAGCCTCTCCACCTGAGGATTATTCTTTTGGGGAAACCCTGCACACCATGAGAGAGCATTTCCATTTGGAGAGCCAGGATTACTCAGAATCCAAGAAAAGGCTCAGAGACTTTCTTTTACTGCCTCAGCACAGGCCCCTGGCTATTCCCCCTGTGCTTAATATTGTTGATGATGTTTTCTCTGAATCCAGTCTGTCTCCTGATTCTTTACCCTCTGCACCAGTCAAGCCAGACAGGTACTACAGGGTCCCTGACTCTCATAAATTTCTTTATAAAAACCCTGCTGCGGACCCAGAAACAATTTCTCAGGGTCCCAAAGGGGTTAAGGCTTCCACTGCTAAAAACCCTGTCCCCTCTAATAGGGATTCCAGAGCTCTGGGTAGATGGGGGAAAAAGTTTACACTTCTGCTACTTTAGCTGTAAGAGCTTTAAATTGCCAGTTTCACATGCTTAAATATCAACAGTACCTCATGTCTTTGTTAAAACAGAAAATGCTTACAAACTCAGAAAGTCCTGACAGTAAGGAAATGCAGGATTTATTGCGTGCAGCTGAACAAGTGGGAAAGCATACTCTGCAATGTGGTTTTGATTCATTAGAGGCTTCTTGTAGAGCCGCAGTTACAGGCTCTGTCATTCAAAGGCATGCTTGGTTGAAAGAACAAAGTTTACCTGAACATGTTAAAGTAAAATTATTGGATGCTCCACTACAGCATGATACTTTGTTTGGTGTTAAGGCAGAAGAGGTGTTAAAGAAAATGGAGGATAAAGCTAAATCAATGCAGACAGTAAAGGATTTCTTACAGGTTCAACCACCTAGATTTAGCAGAAACTGGCCCTCAAAAAATTGGTCCTTTCCAGTGTCAGACAGGCCACAAAGAGGCAGATACAGATGCCCAAGAGGCAGATCTCAGCCTCAAGGCTCCTACAGACCTAAACAATGGGGTGTTTCAGCCCCCAAAGGAGGAGAAGACAAGTCACAACCTTATAGGAAACAGTCCCAATGACTTCCCTCTACTAATGCCGAGCACTTACCTTTTGGCAGCACCCCTAGGGGGAAAGCTAGCACTTTTCTCACAAAATTGGCACATGATCACCCAGGAAAAATGGGTACTGAATATTGTTTCTCAGGGTTACAGGTTCCACTTTCACACCCTTCCAAAATCAAAAGGTATGCCAGACCTGCCACAAAACCAATGGGCAGAGGCACAAAAACAAATTGCTGCTCTCATGGACATGGGAGCTATTCAAAGAGTACCACAGCAAGAACAAGGACAAGGATTTTACTCAAGACTTTTCCTAGTACCCAGAAAGGACAAAGCCTGGAGACCAATACTGGACTTGTCAATCCTAAATACTTTCCTGGATGTTCCAAAATTCAAAATGTTAACACTGCAGCAACTTCTACCCATGCTGGGCAAGAAGGCTTGTCTAGTTACTTTGGACCTCAAGGAGGCATACCTGCATGTCCCAATCAGACAATCTTGCAGAAGATACCTCAGATTCATAGCTGGCTCAATGCATTACCAATTCTCTGCACTGCCCTTTGGCTTGTCTACCACCCAGGGTCTTCACAAAATGCCTGGCACCAGTAATTGCATTTTGCAGACAAAGAGGAATTCAAATATATCCCTACTTGGACGACTGCCTTATTCAAGAAGAGAGCAAGGACATTCTTCTAAAGCATCTGGCGTTTGTAAAAAGATTACTAATTTGCCTAGGGTACACAGTAAATGAAAATAAATCAAAACTAGTGCCCTCTCAAGAGATAATATTCCTGGGTGCAAGCTTAAATACAACTACCTAGATGGCTTATCTCACGCCAAACAAGCAAAGGCAACTGACTCATTACTTTTAAGTGATGGCAACAAAGACCCAGCTCCCTGCAAGAAAAATTCTGCAGGCCCCGGGCTTCATGGCATCCTGCATTCTACTAATTTCATATGCAAGACTGCATATGAGGAAACTACAATGGTATCTAAAAAGTGTTTGGACTCAACATTGCCACAGCCTGGAAACAATAATAACTTTACTTCCTTGCCTACAACAGGAGTTTCGATGGTGGTCCCAGGCCTGTCACCACAACAAGGGACAGCCTTTCACCTTACCCACAGCCAGGCAAACATTAACAACGGATGCATCGGATTATGCCTGGGGAGCACATATGGCAGGAAAATGTATTCAGGGCACATGGCCCAAGGAACAACTGCATCTTCACATCAATCAAAAAGAGATGCTAGCTGTACAGAATGCCCTGACAGCTTTCAAGGACCTACTACATCCAGGACAACTATTAATATGTGGTACATAAACAAGCAAGGGGGCACACATTCCTACCCCCTCTGCAGGCAAGCCATGACTTTGTGGAACACAGCACTGACCTATCAAGTACATCTGCAGGCACAATTCCTGCCAGGAACGAAAAATACACTGGCAGACGAACGAAGCAGAATTCTCATGGATCCTCACGAATGGAAACTCAATCCACAAGTGTTCAGCATGATACCAAGGAAATGAGGACACCCAGACATAGATCTTTTTGCCTCCCCTCACAATTGCCAACTACAGAAATTCTGCACAAGAACTTATCATTCACAAGCATGGAAAGTGGATGCTCTATCATTCAGCTGGAAAGCCCTGACAGTTTATGCCTTCCCTCCACTGCCTCTTCTTCCCAAGGTGCTCCTATAAGTCAGACAAGAGAGGCCAAATATGATCCTGATTGCCCCAGACTGGCCACGCCAGCACTGGTACCCAATCCTAAAGAACTTGTCTCAAGGCCCAGCCTGGCCTTTACCTCAAATTCCTCATCTTCTGACTCAACAAAACAATCAGATTCTGCACAGTCAACTCAGAACCTTAAATCTGGCAGCATGGCAGATAATGTAGCCACTCAGACCGCACCTCTATCTAAAGCTGTTATGGATGTCATTTTAGAAGCCAGGAGGCCCAGCACTAGGAAATCTTATGCAGAAAAACGGAAGAGATTCTTTTCTTGGAACCAGGCACAAGGGCTCAAACCACTTGTTCCAAATATACCTCAGATTTTACAATATTTAACTGAGATGCTGGACAAAGGCCTATCCTTCTCATCTATTAAGATCCATGCCTCTGCCATTTCAGCTCATTACAATACAGAACCTCCTATTTTTTCACATCCACTACTAAGGCAGTACCTCAGAGGGGCAAAAAACATAAGACCCCCAAGGGGAACACCAGTACCTACTTGGGATCTCAATTTTGTTTTAGAAAAGCTCACACTGCCTCCTTTTGAACCAGCCAGCACAGCTGATATAAAATACTTATCATGGAAAACTGCTCTGCTCCTAGCAATAACTTCAGCAAGAAGAGTCTCAGAGTTACAGGCATTAATGGCAGTGGAACCTTTCATCATTTTTCACCAGGGCAGGGTCTCTCTTTGGACAAACCCAACATTCATGCCAAAGGTGGTATCCAATGTGGCTCTTAACCAAACCATTCATTTACCAACTTTCTATCCAAATCCCCAGAATAAAGGGGAGAGACTTCTACACGCTTTGGACATACACAGACAGCTACAATTCTACTTGGACAAAACAAAAGCTTTCAGAAAAACTAGTTTGTAGCCTATGCTGCAGGATCACAAGGAAAGCCTATCTCAAAGCAGACAATTTCAAAATGGATAGGACACTGCATTCGCTTCTGTTATGCACAGCATGGCAAATGAGTGCCTAAGGGCATTAGGCCACATTCTACCAGAGCAGCAGCCACTTCAGCAGCCTTTCTCAGAGGAGTACCAACCAAAGATATTTTAGAAGCTGCAACCTGGAGTTCAGTGCACACTTTCACCAGGCACTGCCACTTACCTCTCTACTCTAAATCCAGAGCAGGCTTTGCCACTGCAGTTCTGCAGGGCCTGGTAGCCTCTCCTAATCCTATTTAGACCCAGCCACCCAACCTCAGCTTTGGGATTCAACCCAAGTGTAATGACTGTAGCAGTGAAACACGATGAACATAGTACAGTTGTGTACCTACCATAAATGTAGATGTTCATGTGTATTCACTGTTACAGTCCAGGTTACCCACCCACCATCCCTCTTCTCATTGCTGGGACTTTTCTGTACTTTTCAACTCTATACAACCTATGTGGTGTATTTGCTTGTAGATGAAGGCAATGTTTATATTAGTACATGCATGCTCTTTGGCATATTTTTATTTTTTCAGCCTTCCTATCTGGGGGCACCTGACATCTGGGGCAAGAAAAACTGAAGAAAATGGCGTTGGTTGCATCTTTTATACCCCTGGTGCACTGATGTCAGGGAAGAGGCGACAGAAACCAACGCCGGACCTAGACTTTGGAACTCTGGCCGACTGCGGGTAGCCTGCCAACAGGATAACCCAAGTGTAATGACTGCAACAGTGAATACACTCGAACATCTACATTTATGGTAGGTACACAACTGTACTTTTTCTATATTAGATGAGATCCAAGAGAGGATATCCTCAAGAATGGGAATATTGTTTCCTGGGGGGATGTATAGGGCAGCTATGCATATGCTTTTATTGTTATTAATCTTTAGGAGGGCCAGGGTTACTTCAGCTGTAGCAAATTGAGGTATAGGCTTAGTGTAGGGGGGTAACTGTTAGGGAAGCTGAGTAAAGTAAGGCTACTCCACCACCTTTTTGGGGGGTTCTGTCCGTCCTTTCCTAAAATACTATAGTTTGGAGGAGTGACTTTAGGGTCTTTTATATGAGGTTTTAACCATGTTTCTGAGATAGAAAGAATGTCTGGTTGATTATGGGATAGCCAGGCATGGAAATTAGCTAATTTGTTGCATAAACTTTGGGCATTTATTGTGGCACATAGGAGGGATTTATGGGGACAGAGGGAAGATGGTAGGGGTGAGATATTGCTCTGGTAGGTTGAGGGACCTGGGTTGGGATGAATGTCATCAGAGAGGAGGATTGAAATCAGTTGAAGTAGGATTGTAGAATGATGTTTAGAGTCTTTAGAGTTAGAGTTGAGGGCAGGGAAGCAATTATAGACTGGGATGTAAGGGATGTGGGCTGTGTTAGAGATGTTAGGAACACATTTTCTGATAAATAGGAGAGAGGCATTATATTTATTGAGTTATGGAGAAATATAAGGTGTGAAGATTGACTCAAATTTGAGGAAAGTGGAGAATGTATGATAGGGGGGAGAGTGAGAGATGTGGGAGAGTCAGGTAAGATGGAGAAGTGAAGAGAGGAAGAGAGGGAGACGTATTAAGGGTAGAGTTAGTGTAGGTTTGATTGCCATGATGGGTATAGATATGTGAAGATTGTGGGGATAAGTTGGATAATGACAGGTCTTTTTACTAATATATGTGATTTGTAGTGTGATGTGGGAAGAAGATAGTATAGAGGAGGGATTACTACAGTAAGGAAAGTAGGGTGAAGAAAGATATGTCATTGAGGGGGAGATTGCTTGTGATAGGTTGATTGTAGAGTGGGAGTGGCTTTGTGGCTATAAGTAAAGAAGTATTGTTGTGGGTGGGAAATAGGGGCAGGTTAGGGGAGCGGAGTGAGCCCGGAGGGTGAACGGAGCGGGCAGAACCGAGAAGGAGTAGTGAGGAGATGAGTGCAAAATACAATCAGTAACACAGTTGCTTTTCTGCACCAGAGCTAATGGTGAAGCCAAAGGTATGTAAATTTTAAAAGTAGCAATATGGCTGCAGTCAAGAACTCGTCTATGGACTAACAAATATATGACAATGCAACTAGGCAAGATACCAAACTTTTAGAGCTGTTAAAACTGCAGTAGGGCAGTGAAATTAGTGTGGGAATATACTGCCACCTAGTGGCATTTATATGATTTACAGCATATGCACAAACACTAAGGGGAGATAAGGTTAAGAGGTCCAGCTGCAGAGATGGTGTGCTCACCATGAGTACTTCAGGAACAAGCAACCTAACATAAGAGAGGTGATAAACAAACCCTTAGAGTTATACAACTTTGGAGAAAAAGAATAAAGAACACGTACGCACTAATTGTTTAAAGCATACATGCCGGTGGAGGAAATATTTTTTGTCTGTCCCAGGATTCTTTCCTTGAGGGAGGTGGGATTCCCTGGTGGTTGTTACAAGATTGGGGGAAGCACCGGAGGAAAGTAAAGCTGACTAAGCTGTAAAATAAAATAGAAAACACAAAGTTTTAATGATGGGTCAGCAGACAACTGAGAGGAAAAACAAGGACAACTATAGTACAGTAGGACTTCAATAACTCAACCAAATGTATTTATCGTGTAGTATTACAGAAGATGAATGGGCTCAGGGAAGTGAAGAAAGAAAACAGATAATGAGGCAGCGGAGTCTTTTAAATATACTACAGGTACTAGTGGAAGACACAACAAAAGCTTGCACCGTGGATTTAATAGCAAACGGCTTAAGGCACACAAATACAGCGTAGGATATAAGAGATGGGAAACCTTGTAGCCGGGCACAAATGTAACCAGTTTTTAGAATCAGAAAGCACGCACAGAGCAAGTGTGGTTTAGCTTTACAACACAGCATTCGCTGAATGCATGTTAACATCAGTGTTTAAACAGAGGTGTGTGCTGTTCCAAAGTATTAAATACTTAAGTGGGAGACCCTGATAGATCCTCTTAAAGCAGACTAGCACAAATTATTACACTGATTCAAGCAAGGCTCAGCTGGACAGTGCAAGCCAAAATGCAAGACACAGCATTAATATGAGTGTTATACACATAACTGAAACACCATTTAAGTATATATAAAAGTCACACAACAAATAGCTGAAACGGCATTAAATGAGTAAAAATCATAGGAATAACATATTAATAAATGCAGTGTGCAATAATAATGTACTCCAACAAATGATTACAAGTAAGGCAAACTCACCAGAGAGAACACAAGCAGCCTTGCTGAAGACCGACCGCAGGACAGGGAGTCTAATTTAAAAATGGCACCATAGGAAGGGCCATTAACATAAAGACTTTGTGGGAAGGACGTGAGGTGAGTGGTGGGAGGAGACAGAGGAATGAATGGAGGTAGGGAGGAAGTATGGGGATGTATAATCGAGAAGGAGTAGTGAGCAGAAGAGGTTGTCTTATAGAAGAGAGGAAAGGATAACTAATACACACAATAAAGTACAATTACAATAAAGTACAATTTCACTTAAGTGCACACAGAGATCACAGTCAGTCTGGGGCTGGTTGCTCCCTTGCTCACCAGGTCCCCAATAAGACTCCCTACTGGCACAGCTATAGGGCCAGGGCTCAGCCTAGCTGGGCAAGCTAAAACCTCCAGCACCCTCTCTGTCCAACCAGTGCTTCGTGTCCCTGCCCAAGTAGCTGACATAACGCACAAACACTTTGAGATAAGTATTTATACAACTTCACAGACACTCCTGGGAAAGGCTGACACAGATTATCCAGCTGTGCCCCTTTATCCAGACCATACGGTAGTAATCCCTGCCATCACCCAGCTAATAATATCAGCTACTAAAAGGCCCGTAAAAGGGTGTCTAATTATTACTGTGCAATATTATTATCCAATGGTAATGTGACTATTCAGTCTAGGCTTATTGGGAGGGCTTAGACAGTAAACTCTATAAATATATAATGTACTCTAAAGCATACTTTGTCTCTACATAAACCAGTCACAGGTAAAAGGTTTTAAAAATATTTAATAATAAATAATTAAAGCACAAGACAAAACTACTACACCACAGAGATATCTAAGAGTTCAGAGATCACACAGAAACTTAAAATAATACAGTAGGACAGGTCTGATTTCAAAGAAAAATACCTAATTAATCTTTACTAGCTTTAACTATTCCTACAAGAAATCACAGTGCTAGAAAGTTACATGTGAGCTTAAGCAGAGTGCTGCGTTAGATATCCAATATCAAAATGCTTGCAGTCTCCTGTGAGAAATAGTATTTAAACATTGCTAACAAACATGTCTCTAAGGCCCTCCCAAATGACATAATTTTTGACACTTAGTCTGGAATTTTCAGGCCACAAACTGCATTGTTTAGCAATCTCACACCTGCTCAGAAACTTACAACAATATAAGTCATTTCACATGTATACTCTAACAGAAACCAGAGCAATAAATTCCATATCTAAATTCTGGTCATAAACTTTAGCCTTAAAGCAATGGGCATGAAACCTTCATCTAGACTCACTGGAGCCGAATTCTAACATGAAAGGGTCACAACATGCTTCACTGGGCCAGTAGAACGCAATGTTGTCACATATTTTGCAGTTTCACATTTCACAGTATTCTTTTACACTCAAGGAAAACATGCCTGTATTTTACATTTATTTACAAATGCCAGAATTATATATCAAATTCTCTTTGACTACACTGGCAGCCTTCGCCCATCTGTCCCCAGTTGTTACACTAGCTTTGAAATAAAAATTGCCAAGGATTCCAAAGATAATCACAAGGCATTATTTAGCTGTGTCAAGAATCTAAGTGGCAGTGCTCAGATCTGCTCGGAGTTAGTGCAGAATGGCACAAAATACACTGAACTGACCAATATTGCCAACATCCTGGCAGACAGGTTCAGTGCAAACCTCACCCCCCTCTCACCCTCATAAGGGCCCATAACCATACCAGAAGAATGTAGAGCCCCTGAAATCACTGACACTCAGATTAAAACAGCCTTCTCTAAAGCCAAAAACACAGCATCAATGGGACCGGATGGTATCCTAGGCTCCGTCCTACACAAGCTCAAAGATGAATGAACCCCTCACCTAAACACACTGTTTAAACTCAGCCTCTCCACAGGCTATGTACCCATAGAGTGGTGCACAACAATGGTTATTCCACTCCACAAAGTTGGAGCCACAACGGACCCTGGGAACTATTGACCTATAAGCCTGACTAGCTTGGTCTGCAAGGATATGGAGCGCATCATCATGGAACACATTAACAGAGACAATGGGAACCTCCAAACACTAGACCCTACCCAGTTCAGCTTTGTTAAGGGCAGATCATGCCTCCTAAACCTGGTGGACTTCTTTGAGACAGTTACCAAGGCTATAGACGAGGGAAAGGTGGTACTCACAGCCTACCTAGACCTCGCAAAGGCCTTCAACACCATTCCCCATTCTGGTATTATAGACAAGCTCACTAGCCTGAACATAAACCCCCTACATCACAAGATGGGTTGCCAACTGGCCCACAGACAGAATCCGTATGGTGAGAGTTGCGGGAGCTAGGTCCGACTCTAAACCGGTTACAAGTGGTGTTCCCCAGGGCTCAGTCCTAGGACTCCTCCTGTTCGGCATATACTTCTCAGAGGTACAGGCAAGAACAGTATGACTATGGCTGAACAAGTTCACAGATGACTGCAAACTAGGGGCTATAATTAACTCTCCAGCTGACACAGACATCCTCAAAAAGGGTCTCACTGAGACGGATACCTGGTGTCAAAATCATGGCCTTAAGCTAAATGCCAAAAAGTGCATAGCCATCTACTTTGGAAAAAACAAAGTACCCACAAGCTACCACATAGGTGGTAGTCCCCTAAATATGGAAGATGTAATAAGAGATCTGGGGACCCAAGTAAATAGCAATCTCTCCTTTGATAATCACATTGCCAAAGTGGTTAGAAAATCCTTTTATGTGGCCCACCTAATCACCAAAGGGTTCGCATCCAGATCAAAAGAGGTCATTGTGCTCCTCTACTCATCACTCATCAGACCTATCATAGAGCACAACGCCCCATTTGGAATGTACCTTACAAGACACCTGCAACAACTGGAAAGACCACAGAAGTACCTCATCAAGAGGATCACTGGCCTCAAACAAATGCCCTATGCAGCTCGACTGAAGAAATTCCAGCTGTACTCGGTTGCATACCGCCTGCTCAGAGGTGATCAATGCCTGACATACAAGGCCATGTCCAACCCAGAATTGATGGACATGCCCCACCTAAAGAAAACCATATCCCCTCGAACCGCACGCTCTAGGGATCTAAACCTCACCACAACAATAAATAGGACGTGCTGGAGGGATAGATTCATGTCCCAGAAACTTTCCATGCTTTGGAACAAGATTCCAATCTACATTAGGCAGAGCTCCTCACTAACACTCTTCAAGAGAAACCTTGACGTGTGGATGGGAAACAGAAAGTTTACCTCGGGGTTCACTTCAGTGGCTCTGCTGGACAGAGGCACAGGGAACTAATCTAAAGGGGCGGTGAAAGCCAACACATTCTGGCTAGGCTTATAAATGCCTATGGGCAGACAGCCTAGTACCTACCTATGAACCTATCTACCTAGCCATATAAACCAGGCATTAGAAAACGTGTCCCATTTAGTTACTGCATAACTACATTCCTTGTATAACCTTTCCCAAAACCTGTGTAACCTGTTATAATTATTTAAACTGCAGACATTTTTTGTTTTATTTTTGAATATTGTAAAATTATTGTTCTTAAAATGTTTTGCAATAATTTTGATCTTTTCTCCCCAGGCCTCCCCTGAAAATGAGCTTCCACCCAATTAGACTTTCCCAGTAATCAAACATCAATAAATAAATAAATAACAAGTAATATATCATTTTCAATTTACCATATAAAAAGCCATGTAAATTACAATGAAGTCAGCAATCCAATCGGCACATAAACAGATGACATTAAACTACAGTAATTGGTTTGGAACAGTGGTATATACATAGTTTGCATGTTATTGTGTCTGATGCTTTTTGCTTCTTATTTAAGTAAGTACAAAGTCACTGTATCTGGCTGTTAATGTGACAGGTATAGTGTCAAATAACTATGTAAACATCTAGTCCTGCATTTTTGTTGTATTACTGTAGTAAACAATAAAACAGATGGCAGTGGGATTTACTTCTGTGTGAAATATTGTGCTGCTACAGGGGAGGAGCATGGTGGTTATCTGCTCAAAAAAAGAATAATGCTGCTAAAGGCAGAGGTGTAAATAGGTCTTGGCAACTGTGTGTGAGCCTAGTCCGTATTTGAAAAAAAGAATAAAGTTAATTACCATCATGGCTGGTACCGAGACAAGCTAAAAGAAAAAAAAAAAACAAGTGTGAAGATGAGTGTGTGTAAAAAATCTCAGTCTCAGAGCACATAGAGGAGGGGGAATGGGAAGGGCAGAGATGAGCCATACAAAAAGACTGAGTCAAGGCAAACCAAAAAATAAACTGTGTGTGTGTATGTGTGTGTATGTGTGTGTGTGTGTGTGTGTGTGTGTGTGTGTGTGTGTGTGTGTGTGTGTGTGTATATATATTTATTTATTTTACACACTCATGCATATACGTGTATAAACACATATAAACTTACACGCACACACACACACACACACACACACACACACACACATACACATCTCTCAACTGTACAGATTTTCGCAGAATGTCCAAATTGTTGCCTCATATTTTTAGTCCATTTTTCATAATTTTGTGGTTTTTTGGCAAATTAGTGGCAAATCATTAAAGATTAAAGTTAGAAAATAATGACAGACATTTGAGTTTCAGACTTCATACCCTTCAGAAAATCCATTCTAATGTAAAACTTGTTATTCTATCAGCTTTCCAAGTTTGTAAGACCAATATTTAAACATTGTCCCTATTTTGGGCCTTTGTCCCATTTTTCTGCATGGCTTTGTTCAGATTTCTTGCTCTAAGAGGTTGAGAGTATGCATTCATATATATATATATATATATATATATATATATATATATATATATATATATATATATATATATATACACACACACATAGATATACTAACATGCGTGCATATACACACATACAGATGTATGTAAATATTTGTATATATAAATACACATACATATACATATACACAAATTCAGACACATATACATACACAGATGCACTTACCTACATCACACATAAAAATACCACATAAAAAGGGGTGATGTCCAAGTAATACATCAAGGAAGTTATGTTAGATATTGTTTTCTGTAATTAAAATAAATAGTGACACATAAACATTAGTAGATGTCTGGTATTTCAAGACAGAGAATTGCATTCAAATGAATTACAGATTTTGATGCAACCAAGAAAAACTTCATCTTTAAAAGCCATAGAAAGCTGCTTTCAAGGAGGGATTCATTGCAGACTTTAAAAAGAAACGCTTTATCATACTTAATTATTCATGTTTGTAAAAGTGGTCCTAAAGACTTTATTAGTCTGGATTGCCATTTGTAGTAAATTCACAAAACTACTACGTTTACTGAAATTCAAAGACAAAAAACATCACTCCCTCATCTCCCTGCATTACATTGCTAGTAACCTGTCATGTTATAAAGCAAACACAGCACTTCTCCAACTGGAAGTGATGAGTCATGTGCGGGGGGTTCTGTGATGTTTAAATGATTTCTATATTACAATGTAGGAAGTATTCTGGACCATTTGAGAGCACTGCAAACAGCAGGTAATGGCTGGACAGATTGAATGAAATGGTTTGTAGGGATCCCTCCTTTCTTTTTATATCACTTGCATCCCACCTACTTCCTTTCTTTTTAATCTCGCCTGCCTGCACAGTATTCTATAACCTTTGTTTCTTAGACATAGTTGTAATATACGAGTAAGAATTCATCTGCATGGTTTATTCCACCTGACTTCCTTACCATTTAGTTTGTTTTTCCAACACCCCTCCATAAAAGCCTCCTTCTCCCTTGTTACCTTGTTTTGCACTCCAAGATATCGAGCTTGCATCATAGTGTGCCCTTGCTGGGGTTGACAAACTGACTATGTCTACTGAATGGTCATTAATTTGACCATAAGTGTGCTTTGTTATTAGAATCTGTGCAAAATGTATGTGATTGCATCTGCATTCTCTGCATATCTCTTTTGGAGGTGATTGATTTATAGTGTAATGTAGTTGTGAAGCTTTCCTCAACTTAGCTAAGCTGAAAATGGTCCTGTCCAAGTCGGACATCAGTCCACAAAACATAAAAAATAAATAATACTTCAGGTTTAGGTTTGTATCTTTGTCATAACTTTTCTTAAATGTAAAATTCTAAACCATTCTTATATTTTGTGTGTATATGCATATACGTGAACACAGGTTCGTATACATTGCTCTGTAATAAAAACAGAGCAAATCTCTGAAAATCCATTCACTTCAGCTGAGGTACATGTGCGGTTCGTACTGAACAGTAAGTAATTCTAGTTAGAAGTGAAATTCCCAGAAAGCCTTTTTTTTATGAAGAAATCCCCTAAAGAAACATGACTGCATTATCAGAAAGAAAACAGAGGCACTCGTATTGCATGTGGTTTCCAAATGTCCTTCTCATTTTAGGTCTTGTAGGTCATGAGCTTCATGAATTACATTCTGGCTTTTAGGAAGCTGCCTGAGCCTTTGGGTCAGTCTATTTAGTATTAATAGGATTATCATCACCAGATGAATGTCAGCCCATGTTGTGAATCCTTATGCAGGTCATCACAATGATCAGATTGTTATGAAGGTATAAAAACTGTCATTCATTATTGTAGATAAAACTTTATGGCAATCTGTAAGCTAAATTAAATTAGTTTCTATTTTACAAGTGACATTTGACTTAATATTGGCTCATCACTAATGGCTCATTGCAAATTAGATTTCCTGACCCTATAGGGAGGTACATTTAATTTGGTCACTTCTCTTATTGTAAAGCACTGACTATGACCCAGACATCCCATGTTCAACTAGTATCTTAGGTGCTAGAAGACTTGGCCAGAGAGAGAGAGAGAGAGAGAGAGAGAGGAATGACAAGGCAGAGGCTACTCACCTGTCTTGGGGGGGGGGGGGGGGTTGTCAGGGAGCACTTGTCCAGAGTGTGCTGTCTTCGTAGAATCCATAGTAATGTCCACAGATCACCTGAGGTATTTGGCTTCAAGGGACGCAGGACTTATTTTTGGGATTTCTGTTGTGAAACTGCGGGCATGCCTATAATAGGTGTCTTTGCACAGTTGCCATTAGGGAACACTGTGGACATGTACACTGGGCATTATAACTGTATCGAGAAAGTCCCCAGCCTTCCATGTGGATGACAGCACAGCACCTGATGTTCTTTGCCAATTTGCTGTACTGCTTTCATCCCCCAGGGAAGGGGTACATGAATAGGTCAGTTGAATGGTTGGAGGGTAGTCAGTGGGGGATGGGCAAAAAAAATATTTGGTCAGTGATTAATGGATTTTTACCCCTTGGGCCATCTTATAAAAAGTACATTACTCTTTTGTTCATTGTAATTTCTTTTAAATGATTAGATCAGTTTTTCAGTTTTCATTTAAAATTACCACTTCTTTTATTAGATGCAGTTTAGATCTGTGTATTAAAACTTCAAAACACTTGTGTCATAAGGCTAAAGTAGACTATGACTTGAGCCTTGTTTTAAATATTAAAAATATTAATAAAAACTTGAGAAGCATAGCTGGTTCAGCCAGCACCCTGGGCCTGTACTATGAACCAGTATCCTACCCCTCAGCTCTTCAAGTGAAGTGCAAACAAACAAACAAACAAAAAAAAATACTTCACTGTAATAAGCCAGTCATTACAGTGTAAGTGATCTCCTTATCTGCTTACTGCAGTTAGGTCTATGTCCCCCAAGCTTTTCCATTGATGAGACAAAAAAAAAAAAGTCATTCCTTCCACTGGCGTACCAACTAGGTGGCTAGATGCATGACCCCCGTCCCAGCCATTCAGGTCCTGTTTCTGTGCCGTGCCCCCAACCCTTCTTCAACATCTTTTATTAAAAATAAAAAATAAATAAATAATTTATTCTTTTACTATAGCAAACTGTTTACTACAGTTTATGCCCTCCCTGCATTGAACATTACAGCTTTCATAATTTAGTTTAAAAAAAAATTCTTCTTTTTAGTCTGGAGCAGATTGTTGCTACAGTTTATTCCCAGCCTGCACAGAGTATTACAGTGCTCAGGTTTTAGTTAAAAAAAGATTTTTTTTTACCTTTAAACTGCAAACTAAAGTGTAGCAAGCAGTTAATACAGTTAGATCACACACAGAGCTGAACACAGCTCAGGTTTGATTGTAAATGCAATACTGGCGTTTAAAAGCCAGTATTGCATTAAAGAGACATCAGGATCAGGTGATTGTGATCCCCCAAAAATAGATGTCAACCTCTTAGTGCAAGAAATCTGGACAAAGCCTAAAATAATGGTGGGCAGGGGCAAAGGCCCGAAAATAGGGACAGATTTTAAATATTGCTCTTATAAACTTAGAAAGTTCCTAGAATAACAGGATTTGTGTTAGCGTGCATTTTCTGAAGGGTATGAGATCTGAAACTGAAATGTATGTTGTTATTTAGAGACTTCAATCCTTAGTGATTTGCCAAAAAAAAACATAAATTTTATGAGGAACAGACCAAAAATGTGAGACAAAATCTGGACATTCTGCTTAAATCTGGACAGTTGAGAGGTATGCTTCCAACACTTTGAACATGGGGCAGTTCCACCTCTCACCCTTCCCTAGCTACGCTACTGAAAAACATCTTTAAATCCATAATGTAAGTGACTAATGCTTCGTTAATGTAGGGGAAATCACATCTGACATAACTTCTAATAGAGATAAGGCTATGACTGTTTTTGTAACACTTTTCACTCTTTTGCCGGTCCTTAAAATATCTTTTCCTAAGGGTGATGAGCAACCCTCAGTTTTGGAAGGCCTAATTTTCTTTTCTATCACACATCAAATCTTTATGTAGTCCAGGACCTAATGAACTCCAGTGTAAATTCCTTAAGTCTTTTGCTTCATGTGTAAGTCACTATTTACCTCAGTTCTTCAGTTGCATTGTGCTATTTGAATATGTTACAAATGTCAAGATGCATGTGGAAGTTTCACCAATATGTAAAACATTTCTTCAATTTCAACATGGACTGGTACACCTGCTCCTCAGAAAATCCTTCCTGTTTTATTAACCTCCATGGTTTCTTTCAAATTATACAATCCCCTATCAGATTTGGCAAACAGCGAAAAAGAATCAATGCTAGACTGGACACTTACAAACAAACCGCCTCTCTGTCGCCAGTCTGGCTGTCTCCCTGACAGTCTAAGTGATCAGCTACCCACTTACCTTCTTAGGCACTGCATTTGCCCTACTAAAAATATAATGTACAAACTTGTCCACAACAAAAGACATTTCTCCCCTGAAGTCTTCTAATCCCTCCTGCAACAATGTGACTGGTTCCCTTTAAAATATCTGCACCTTGACTCAGCTGTTCAGTATTTCAATGACAAATTCCTCAATATCCTAAACAACCTAGCTTCCCTTAGAATGGCATGTTCTAACTCCAAGCATATACCGTGGCTTACCAAAGACACCAAGCACCTCCTCAAAGAGAGAGACAGAGCCTGGTCCCTAAACCACAAGAACAGAAATCAAGACTCCCTTCTTACCTACCGTCAGTTATGCAACATTGCCAACAAAAAAAAAAAATCAGACATGACAAAAAGCTGTACTATACAACAATGCAACAAAAACAACAAAACAATCCTCAGAAATTTTGGGGAGCCATCAAACAACTACTAAAGCCTGGAGAGATCACAACCCCAGCTCCTACCATAAAAAATTCTACAGACAGCATTGCCTCACAACTTAATTCACACTTTATCAACTCTATACTCTCCCCAGTTAAAAAAACAACAGCAAGACCCCCTATGTATTCCTAATGAGTTAGACAGAGCCCTCAATTCCTTTTCAATCAATCCAATGCCATCAAAAAACATCTTTCCGGACTTAAGCCCTCCTCCCCAATGAATTTCTAAAGCTAGCAGCAGATGCCATCTCTTACTCTATACCTCTCCTAATAAACCATTCCACTGTTGAGCAGTACATCACCAAACTCTGGAAAGTCTCTTATATCATCTCTTTTCACAAAGGTGGCTCGTTTACTGAGTTCTCAAACCACAGGACAATTGTTCTCCTCCCTCCCATAGCCAAGATTCTTGAAAAATGCATACACAGACAACTCCTCGACTATCTACTAAGAAATAATTTCTTATCTGCATCTCAACATGGCTTCAGACCTAAACACAGAACAACCACTGCCCTTGTTTGTTTTACAAAGTTAGTCAACCAGCTTAGAAATGACAACCAGCTCTACTAATCTATCTTTCTTGATATGTCTAAGGCCTTTGATACAGTATCTCACCAAAAACTACTAAATGAGCTAGCTTCCTTAAACCTAACCTAGACAGATGTCTTCTGGTTTCTCACCTACTTAACTGACCACCAACAGGCAGTTAAGTGACAAAATGAACTCTCCACCATATTACCGGTCTCAGTAGGAGTACCTCAAGGCTCAATTCTTGGTCCAGTGCTCTTCACTATATTCACAAACAGTCTCAGCACAGCAGCCCAGCATGTAACCATCGTTCAGTAGGCAGAGTACTCCTCCCTCATATGTTCAGCTCCTTCCCTACCAGAACTCCTGCAAGTAACCTAACAGTCTTTCCAAGACATTTAAAAATACCTCTCAGACTCTCAGTCATACTCAGTTGAAATAAAACAAAGCATATGCTCTTCACTAATAGCAAAGCTCCTAATAACTCTCCCCCTTCACCATCTACTCAGCCAGTAAAACTAAAATTGAACCTGTCTAGCACACCAAACTCCTTGGAGTCACAATTGACAACAACCTAAAATTTTGCAAACACCTCGCTCTATCAAAAAGGTCCACATTGTTATGCTCATTATTCAGACTCCATCCATACCTAACCGAGGCCACTAGACATTCTATAACTAGGACTCATCTGCTCTCTACACTTCTATATGCCTCATCAATATTCACTAATCTCAGAAATTCAGATTTAAACAAACTGGAGTCCTGCTGTAACAAAATTGCAAGACTTGCTACTAACCTCCCTTACAGATCACAATATGCACAGCATTTCATTAAATAAATTGGATTGAACTACCCAATCTCCTATCCCTCAACCAATTAACTTTCATTCATTCCATCTTCCACCATCCAGACAACTGTGTAGCACTCAAGAGCTTAGTGCAGCCCTACTCAAAACGGCAGGCAACTAAGATCCTCCAACAAACTACTACTCAAAGTAACTGCATCTAATAATTGTTAAGGTAATTCTCTATTCTCCCACCAAATATCTAAGTCCTGGAATGCCATGCCTCAGACAATCCTAAATTCTAGTAACACATCCATATTTAAACTACTTCTTAAGGAACACCTAACCAAAAACTAGTTTTGCCCCTGTACTAATCCACGCTGATCATTCTGTTCTTCCTTGTTCTTACAATGAAAATCTCTCTTCCCTTACTAAATTCTAACATTCAAACCATCCCATCTCTCACAGAATTCCAATTTCTCTTTACCTATCTCCAGCTCACTACTACTCCTATTTTTATCGGCCTATCTCAAGCTTCCTACATTTCATCATATTCCTTCCTACTTGTACTTCACCTCAATATTGCCTTAGCTATCACAGTTTAGAACAAGTAAAACTAGCATAGCAACACTCAGACATATTCTTGTACATATACCATACATGTATCTCATAAATATTTACCACCAAAACCATGATATTGATCTACTGATCAGTCATTTCTCTGTGATGGCACATGCTATTTAACTCTAGTTTATTTGTTAGCTTTCTTTTTTTTCCACTTTATATTACGCTGTCAGATTTTATTGCTTATGTATAAACTGTTTACTACCTATATTTACCAAAGTTATGTATTCTTGATTGTTTTCGATGTTTTGTATTGTTTACAATGTGTTTTTATAATGGAGCTTTTTCCCCCAGGCCTCTGGTGAGAAAGGAGCACTGGCCCAGTCAGACATCCCCGGTAAACAAATGTAAAATAAGTATGTATGTATATATGTGGATCTACCTGACTACATCGACAGTTCATAACACCGACAACAACTTCACCGACACCACATAATCGACAGTTCACAAACACGACACCTCATATACTCGACACATCATAACAACAAACAAAACAAATTCCCTGTCCAAAACCCACACACACAACACAAGCACACCAAAATCCTTACAAACCAACACTAACCCTTACATACACAACTATCTACAACCCTAACCGAAACCCTAACTCTAAGGTCCGTCACTATCGCACACTCACCTAACCCGCGCCCTAACCCTAACTCACTTAACCAAAAAATATCACTACTGCACCCTTACCTAACCCGCGCCCTAACCCTAACTCACTTATCCCACCCCTATCCCTACAGACCGTCAACATCGCACACTTACCTTACTTGCACCCTTACCTAACCCGCTCCCTAACCCTAACTCACTTATCCCACCCCTATCCCTACAGACCGTCAACATTGCACACTTACCTTACTCGCACCCTAATGGCCGTCACTACTGCATACTTACACATCCTTTCCCCATCCCAGTGTTCTCAGCGTCGGTGTTTTCCTCCGTCGGTCTTCTGACTTGTCGATCTTCTGAGTTGTTGTCGGTGTTATGAACTGTCGATGTAGTCAGGTAGATCCATAGATAGATATATATATATATATATATATATATATATATATATATATATATATATATTTGTATTTTATTTTACTTTCATTTGATAAGTGAGTAGATTTTAAAATTTATTTATTTATCGTTTTGTTGACCGGGTTAGTCCCACTAGACTAGTAGCCTCTTTCTGGGGAGACCCGAGGTAGTATTTATGCTACTAGGGGAAATTTGGCCAGGGCATTGGGGAATATCTCCTGATCTTTTTGATAGGTGCTGTGAGATCTTTTACATCCACTTTAGTTACCAACTCAAGCAGATGGGGCCTCAGTTTAATAACTCATCCGAAGGACAACAGAGTGTAGCACCCACCTTATGCTGCTCTGCAGAGTCAGCAATCAATCTACCTGGTGTGGGAGAAGAACCTACAGTCTTCTACATCAATGGCGAGTATATTACTTGTTGCCACAATGAACTGGGATGGTCCATTTTCAGACATACTGAGAATTAAAGACTTCATTGATGACAAACAGCAAGTGTAATACAAATAAAGCTGAAAAATTAATACGAGGGCATAACCAAAGCAGATTTCAGTAGTTCTTACCTTTAGCTTTGCCCATTATAGGAAGTGCAGTAGCCACTGCTTTAGCAAGAAATGTAAAGTTCAGAACTAGGTTACTCCAGTCCTTTTAAAACCATTCTGAAATACTTCCTAGCCAAAATCGTTCTCTGTTCTTGCTCAGCCCTAGGATAAACTATATCCCTCAATATGAACAAGTACTGGTTCATGCCGTTCCTTCCTCACTCACTCCCTTACTTCAATCAATTTCTCTCCGACTCTTTTTTCTAAATAAGCCATTACCCTGTTTTTTTCTCTCACATCGTATTGCAGTTCTTAAAATGTTTTTGCAATACTTTGGAGATTTTCTCCTTGGACCTCTGCTGAAAAGAGGGGAGCTACTTTCCCAGTAGTCATATGTCAATCAATCAATAAATAAATAATACTACAGCAGGGTACTTACTGTGCCAGTCAATGAAAATTCTATTTTTTTATTGAAACCTTTCAGTGTAGGTCATGTTCTTTCTTGATGTGGAATACATCACTAACAGCTCAGTAGTTAAAACTTCTTCCTCATGGCTCTACGATCCGGAGTTCAGGCTTAACCTTCACGTGTGTGTGGTGTGTGTGTGTGTGTGTGTGTGTGTGTGTGTGTGTGTGTGTGTGTGTTAATGTGTGTGTGTTAATGTGTATTCACACAGGCTAAGTGTAAAACTGATAGGACAGCAAACAATACTACAATGTTGTTTTTACCCTGTGTAAGAGATTATAAAAATAACATGTAAAAATGAATGGTCCATCACAGATTGAACTAGTAAAAATGTAGTCAAATGTGTATTACGGCCAGCTGTCCAAGTTCTGAATGTGGTGTTTTCTGGAGGACATGTGCCTACAGGAGCGTAATTACTATCAGCGGAAAAACATCAGATAGAGCACATCTCAACATAACATTATCTGGGAATGGTGCCAAGTCAGTCTGCTGAGCTCCATGTCAGCACACCTTATAACAACACTTTGTCAAAGATGCTGAGTAGACTGCAGTGATAATCACAGTAGGCAGGAAAATAAGAAGAAGAAACTGCTGCAGCAGCTAACCACTTGCATATTGTCGACGTCATGTCAAGGTAGTTAAGTTGCTAAGTATTGAAGCACAGGTCTGCCCAGCACTGTCCTCTTACATACTATGTAACTCAGAATAAATCATTTAAAGTTTCTGTTCTCCCTACCCACACTGCAAAACTTATCATTTCAGTGGCCTTACTGCAAAACTTATCGTTTCAGTGGCCTTACCTGGGTAATGACAGTTATGTAAATATCCTATTTTATACACTTATACACATGAGGTAGTTGTCACAAGGACTGCACATTTATTTTGAAAACATTTTTGAGCGAGGGAACGAGCAAACCTGGCAGTCCTGACTCCCTAGTAATGTAGCTTGACTTCCTCCTGTGTTGTTTTCTGTCGTATTCATCAGCCTTTAGCACAAACCCTGAGTAAAAGACCTCTACTATGCTAGGAATGGCTGCATTACCACTGTGTACATTACCTTGTCATAAAAGAAAAAACAAAGGGTTCACAGAGAATAATAGAAGTTAACATTGTACCCAATCTCCAGAGTGGAAGCTGAAAGGTTGCTTGACACTTTAATATGATAGTAACTTGAAAAGTACTGTGTATTTTTTATTTTTATTTATTTATTTATTTTACATTTGTTGACCGGGCTAGTCTAGCTGGATATATGTCCATTTTCAGTAGAGGCCCGGGGAGAAAAGCTATTTTATGGGATGCTTGTGCTTATGGCATGACAGTGAATTTGAATATGAGTGATGGAGTTTCTTCTTAACAGTAGGCATGTCAGGAAAGCACATGCTGAATAGGTCTCCCTGTACCACCTTCTGGCATGACCTTATCTTTAAATGGGTAAACTGTACATTACTGTGCAGGTACACAATGCCAAGCGAATGCCTTATATAACAGAGAGCTTACACAATGTATACATTTGTGAAATTATCAGGATGGTTTCTTTGATTTCACGGCACAGCTATGAATTAGTTGGCAGACCCTTACTGTTAATTCATAGTCTGGATCACAACATATGTCTTTCAGGTCAGCTGGGCAAGTAAGCTCTATTTTGATTCTAAGAGGGAGAGACTGAAGATCTTTCTTGGTTTTAACTTCCTCCTGAAATAAAGTGAGTTGTTGTTGTGAATTTGATGCATCAGTTGGAACTGTTGCCTCATAGTCCTTAATTCTTCACTTTAGTTCCTGCCTAGAGTACCTTTTTTGTGGAGGGTGCATATCTTCCCAACTCTTCCCAGTACCCATGCAGAGTTTTGTTGAGTATTCTTGTTTTCTTTCAGCGTCCTAAAGGCATACTGCGAGATGAATTAGCAATCCTCTAAATTATCTTTAGGTATGCTTACAGAGTGCGTGCGTGCGTGTGTGTGTGTGTGTCCCCATGTCCATGATGAAATAAACATCCCATTCATCTTTAGTTATCACTTTTATACCCATTCCACTCTAGGGTAGGCCCATGTTCATATGCCAATGAATGAATAAATTCCAGGACAAAAAAAAGAATAAAAAGCAGGGTTGTGGTTTAAATATTTATTATTATTATTTGGCATATGCACGTGTTGATACCATCATTTACTTTTTGTAACAGGAAAAAATGAATATGGTGCAATATGTTGCAATAGAAAATTGCCTTACATAGTTGTTAGCATTAGTGAAATTAATGTTTTTATATAAGGTTGACACTGTAGTCAGATTTGCCGAGACATCCTATCCCAAACTGTCACCATGTGAAATAACTCTGGATGGGTGACTGGCATGATTGGGCTTGCTTAATGATTTAGTTACCATTTCTTTAAAAAAATCATGTACCTTTTTTTGTCGTCTGTCTTCAGACCTGACAAATGTATTCATCTTACAAGAACTGAAATGCTTGAAATGTTTTATCAAAAAAGGAACAATATTTTGAACAGATAGTATATTCCAGTTGCACCTAAGATATCTTGTGTGTTATGCGTGAAAATCACTCATAATTTTGTCTGGCTAAAAATGAGTTAAGGGTTTAGAATAACTTTTTCTCCCTGAATGGCTCTCATTTGTTCCTGATTTTATTTTTTCCCCATCCCTCATACAGTTTTGGATTTTCTGATAAAGCACTGAAGATTTCAATCACTCTGTGTCAGGCATTAGAGTTTTATACTTATTGTTCAGAAAATGTTTGTTGATACAACACCTGTCATTCTATTAATTCTTTAAATTGATTAAAGTAATATTTAAAATGACTTCCATGATTTTTGGCATTTGCACACCCCCCCATTACTTTTGGCTTTGTTCAGAATTCTTAAGCAAAGAATTTGAGAGGAATGTGTCTCTGTGATTCCATGTATTCCACTCTTTACAAGTTGGCACTTGTTTGGGCTAAACTGGAAAAATAAAATAAGTAAATTATAAAGTGAAGTACCGACTGCAGATTCTGTGACTGTTAATGTGCAGTAAATAATCAACCAGCAGTGATGTTTAGTTGATAATTCTGTTCTCATTGCATTTATCCACATGGCAAATGTTTGCTAGAAACTTCTTGAAAGCCCGTGCCTACCTACTGTGTGGCACTCAAACATCAGTATGCCTGTTCCTGTGTTTGTATGAATTCTGTAGGGCATAGGTTTTGTGTTTGGTTCATATAAACTAAAGTAGTGTAAACCTCACCTTGATCTGACCCATCTTTGTTCTGCGTTTGTTGCCAAAGTCAGGCACATATTGTTAAAGGCTCCAACCCACCTTTGCAGATAACACTGAAATACAGCAGTCTGATAATTCACAGGGGATGGGAGGACACTATGTAGACCAAAATGCAATGGTAAGCAAAGTATGAGTGGCTGAAGGTATGCATTTTTCAGTAATGGACATAAGGAGTTTGAATCCTACCTGTGTCTGAAAACAATAGTTTAACGCAGTATCCAAATCCTGTGTTTAGGTGGTAGGTTAAGTCATCCCTCTAGTACCGTGCAGTTGACTTCTGTTGGTGTATCTGCTTACTTAATAGTTTTGAATTTAATATCTGTACATCTCAGGGAAATAAAATTTTCCTGTTAATACCTCCTTTGAAAAGAGGAATTCTTGTGACTATCACAAAGGTGTCCATCACAACCAGTATGCACTATTATTTTGAGCAACAAAATAAAGTGGGTTGTTGCTTGGGTCAAAAGCTGAACTAAATTAATTTTGCTTTTCTACTTTATGTTATAGCTTAAAGATGTATAATGCACATATTAGGAAAGCATTGTTAGTTGCTTGCATTTTATTAATGCACACATATTTTGTATTGTTTTTTATTTGATACACTGGTTTGTACTTTTAGGACAACTTTTACTTTGTAACTAGATTGTGGCTGTAAATGGGCCCTTGTGACCTATTCCACTTATTAGTAAATAAGTAAACATACTGCGAGTAAACTATAAAGTTTTATAGTTTATTTAATAAGTGTTAAGGTGATTTGTTATTAAAAGAAAAAAAGGCCAAACGATTAGGCATAGGATAGGTGAGTACATTTAATGCTTATATGAAAGAGTTTTACTAAGTTATGTTAAAATAATGAAACTTTACTGTAAAATTAATAAAATGGAAGGCACCAGACAAGTTTCCATGCTGCTTAATGTAATGGGTGGTAAAGCACGTGGACTGCTGTTCAGTTTATTAGCACCAGAAAAAAGGTGTAAAGTGAAATACTTTTGAAGATGCTGTCAAATTTTGGCAAGGTCATCTTAGTCCAAAATTGTCTCTGTAAAATGATTTATAGAGTCCAGAAAATGAGTCATTTAGGAATATCTGAATATATGGAGTAGTTGTGTAGATCAGCAGAGTGTTGTTAGTTTGCAGTGGGGCTAATTCATTGAGGGACAAAGAAATATATAGTGCATGTTGCAAAAGCATGCAAACATTATGATCAAAAGAACATTCGGAGTAGGTGTGACAGTGGGATTGCATCTCTCCCACCAGTATTACTAATGATATAATTACTGTTGCCACTGTGGCACCTATAAGGCAAGATACCACCCACTGAATTGTCAAGATGGCTGGCACTGATGGAGTTTGAATCCCACCACTGCCAACAGTGGTTGAAGTAACAGAAAGTGCACACAAATCTGTCTCAGTATTTAATTCATAAAATACAACCTGGTCCCAAGAGCATAACAGGAATATAGGAAAATTAAATCTATTTGATCAGCATCTCAGCAGTTTTGATTGCTCACCTCTTTAATGAATGCAGAATTCAATAAATGCCTTATCTTTGGCATAATCCAGAATACTTTTATTCACCTATTATATGCAGGAAATTCAGGGGAAAAACTGCACCTGGATTTCAAATAGGTTCATAGGTGCATACTAGGCTAACTACCACTAGGGCCCTTATACGGCTTCAACCCAAATGGGACCCGCAAATTTGATTTACATGGGTGGTGATTTGCTGGCTGTGTCTGTCAATCAGAGACATAGGAGTCAGACCAGGGGCGAATTTCTGATTACCCATCCAGTGGTCCAAGTTGCACTTAGAAAGGGATACGGAGGAACTCTGCTTCACAAGAATAGGAAGCCTGTTCTAGAGAATGGGAATTCTCTGAGAAACATATCTTTCTCTCTGACATATCCTATTTGTGTCACAAACAAAATTTAGATCTTTTAATCTAGTAGTTTTGATGCTGTTTGTTTTGCATATGTGCCAAAAGTACATCAAAACAGGGTCCAGGGATGTCCTGTATGCCAGGCAAAGAGCACTTCTCAGAAGTCTCTGTGATACCGAGTAAAGAGAAAGGGCTTTGAGGTGATCACCGTAGGACATTGTGTTTACTCCCTGTATTGTTTTTGTAAGGAATCTTTCTGGATGATCAGTTGCTGTATGTGTCTGGTTAGACAGGTCTGATGAGGTCTGAGTACAGTAGTATGATGACCTCTCTAGAGCTAGATGCCATGCCCTTGCTTATAAGTTGAGAAACATAGAAGGATTTTCTTACTACCTTGGACGCATGTTGGTCAAAGACCAGGTTACTGTCTACATGAGTTCCCAGATCCATGACTAGTGATTAAACTTTTAAGGGTGTTTTATTGATGATGTAGTTACCCAGGGTGGTAAACTTCCCAAAAGGTACTATAATGCATTTCTTGGTATTATGTTTTAAGCCATGGCTTTGGTACCAATCGTTTGTCTCTGTTAGACCTTTCTGAAGGGTGTTCTCATCTTAGGGGGATTCAGTGACTGCTTCTAATTTGCAGTCATCTGTGAACTTGGTCAGCCAAACGCCTTTGACATTGGCTTTGACATCTGAGAAGTAAATGCACATAGCCCTGGGTGACGTCACTGGTGACTGGAGGTGACTTTATCGATTCTAACCTTCTAGGTCCTATCAATGAGCCAGTGTGTTTTAAAGGGGTTTATACCTAGTTCCATATGTTTGTTTACAATGCCCATATGGGGTATATACTAGGTAGGCAGTATGCACTGTTTTCCCATCATCCATTGCCTTAGTGACCTTTTCAAGGAAGTCTACCAGATTCAGTAAGCATGACCTTCCTTTGACAAAGCCATACTGGGATGGATCCAGTATCTGGAGATCTCCTATGTCCTTGTTGATAATTTCCATGATAATTCTTTCCATGGCTTTACAAAGAAGACTAGTCAGACTAATGGGTCTGTACTTTCCAGGATCTGTTGATGCTCCCTTATGAAAGAAGATTACCGTTGCAATCCTATATTCATGTGACATAAAGCATGTTTTAAGATCATAGTTAAATAAAAGCTCCAGGGGTCCTGATAAGCGATATTTTATTTTATTATTGTTTATATTTATTGTCATTTGTTAACTGGGTTGGTCCAACTGAGCCAAAGGACCATTTTCAGTGGAGACCCGAGGAGAAAAGACTTAATTACAATTACAAACATTCCAAAAGAGCAGCAGTTAATGCAAAGACTAAAAATTACAATAGTAATATCGCAAGAAACATTTACATAAAATGAAATCAACAAATTTTAGATTATTCAGGAGGCATCCAGGGATGTTATTGGGGCCCATTGTGGCTATGTTCTTGGCCTTAGTGAGTGCAGCCAGTACATGGTCCCTATTTGTAGGGGTTATGTTTTGGGGTATTTTTGAGGAGATGGTTTGGGGTGAGAGGGGTGTAAATCTGGAAGAGAATTTGTCCACTAACAAGTTCCCTGTATCGCCTAGGTCAGTGAATGTAGAACCATTAACCACCAGTTCATCACATTGCTATGTGCTGCCCTTGAGGTTTTGGACATAGCTGTAGAAGGCCTTATGGTCAAACTTCGCCTGGGAGTCTATCTTAACTTCAAAGTTGGCTTTGGTTGACCTAATTAGCCCTCTTAGTTTTCTATTTACTTTGATGAAAGTTTCTGTCTTTACGGGAATTACCTTTCCTGAATTTTGCCATATTTTTTTTTTCTTTTTGTTGTATATCCTTTTAATTTGGGATGCCACCAGGGTGGTTTGTTTCTGAGTTTGAAAGGCACTGAATTTTGACAATCCACCATTTAATAAAAGATAATTTGCTTTGGAATAGTTCCTAACTGTCACTGGTTTTAATGGGATTACTGAGTTGATTTTGATTTTGAAGAAGACAGCTTTATGGTTGGACCTTACCAGGGAGGGTGGGACATGGGGAGACATATTTGTAAGCATGAGGTCCAGTATGTTGGAGCTTCTAGTGGGTATATTCACTATTTGGTCAAGGGTGTTTGTATTTACAATGCCCAGGAATGTCTCTGTCTGTACGTTTGAGGCTGTGTAGGATTCACAGTCTGTAGAGGATTAATTAAAGACTCCCATGAGTAGGGTGTTGGGCTGGATGGTAAGTGTCTCCAGTACATCCAAGTATGCATCGTGAATTTCTTGGGACATGAAGGGTGACCTATAGCTGTCTAGGATATGTAAAGAAATTTTGTCTATGGTGATCTACATCTGGAGGAACTCCAGTTTGTCATCCTGTCTGACCACTCTAGAGGTATGCTTGTTACTGATGTATATTGAGACACCTCCTTTAAAGTCAAAGTCAAAATGAACTTCATTGTCATTTACACTCCACAAGGGTAACCTAAATAGAATTGCATGCATCAGACTCAATATTGAGATGACAATTCCAAACACAAATTACATAAAACACATGCAACATACATAACATTAACTTTAAGTTACTGTTATGTTACTACATACTACTATGAATTGTTATAACATACTACTATAAATTACTATGTCTACAGTTGTTAACAGCTGAGTGATTTATTATTGCACATTTATTTATTGCATGTCTATTTTCTGATGTGTTAGAATAACTAACAGATAAATATTGCATTTGATTGACATTGTAAACAGATAGCTATGAGCGAGCATCTCATAATTTCTATTGCACCATAATGGTTTGACTGACACAAGACCTTGTCAGTGACTAACATTCCTGAGATTGCTTCCAGAGTTTAAGAACCTAATCGCCCGTGGGAAGAAACTGTTCCTGAACGTGGTTGTTTTACAGTGCACACTGCAGTATTGCCTGCCAGATGACAAACTTGTAAACAGGCCATAGGCAGGGTGTTTTGGATCACTGGCTATTTTCGTGGCCATGTTGTAGCAATGTGTCGTATATAGACCATGTATCGCTGGGAAGTTAGAGCCTGTTATTCTCTCAGTGACCTTCACCACCCTCTGTAGGACATTTTGATCTGAAACTCAGCAGCCCCCATACCACACCAGGAAGTTGCTTGTTGGGATGCTTTCTATGGCTCCCCTGTAGAAGGTGATAGATTAGCTTTCCTTAACCTCCACAGGAGGTGCAGGCATTGTTGGGCTTTCTTAACTATGTGACTGGTGTTTAGTGTCCAGAATAAGTACTCCTCAATGTGGACTCCCAGAAATGTTGTACTACTTACTGTTTCCTCACTCTTTCCATTAGTCATGAGTGGAGTGTGAGCTGGATGGGATTTCCTGAAGTCTGCTATGATCTCCTTGGTTTTGGTGACGTTGAGGTCAAGGTTGTACCTAGCACACTAGTCAATCAGTGGATTCACTTCCTCCCTGTGTGCTACTTCATCTTCATTACTGATGAGGCCCCCAACTGTGGTGTCATCTGCAAACTTGATGATGTGACTGATATTAAATCTGGCTATACAGTCATGAGTTAGTATGGTTAGTATGGTAAACAATAGTAGTCTTAATACACATCCATGGAGTACTCCTGTGTTAATTGTGATGTTTCTTTCTTGCCAACAAATACTTTTTGTGACCTTTCGATCAAAAAGTCCAGTATCCAGTTGCACATGTGGTTACTGATGCCTAGATGGACAAGTTTCTCGATTAGCTGTTGTGGGATAACTATGTTGAATGCTGAATTAAAGTCAGTAAACAGCATCCTAAAGTAATTGTCCTTACTCTCCAGGTGTGCCATTGTGAGATGTAGTACAACCAAGATGGCATCCGCCATGGAGTGATTAGCACAACATGTAAACTGTAGTGGGTTGAGTGTAGCTGGTAGTTTTCCTGAAAGGTGTTTTTGACCAGTCTTTCAAAATTTTTCATGACAGTGGACATGAGGGCTACTGGTCTGTAGTCATTCAAGCTTGAGGGAGTTGCTTTCTTTGGCAGTGGTATTATGTTTGCATTTTTGAAGCATTTGGGTACTTTTGCTGGTCAAGGGAGATGTTAAAAATGTCCGTGAGTACAGTGCTTAGTTGTTCAGTGTTGTCAGATCCAGCAGCCTTCTTGGGGTTCCCCTGACACAACGTTTTCCTCACCTCACCTGTGGTTAGACTGAGCACTTCATCCTCTGGACTTGTTGGATGTTTCACTGCCTTAGAGCAGTTCCTGTTCTCAAATATTCTGTAGAACATGCTTAGCCTATCCAGGAATTGTATGCTGTCCCCACATTTAGCTGATAGTGGTTTGTATTCTGTAATGGCTTTTATTCCCTGCTACATGCTCCTGGAGTCCCTTGTATGAGTGAAGTGGCTCTGGACCCTCCTTCCATAGGCCCTCTTTGCTTCCTTTATCCCTCTCTTCAGATTTGCCCTAGCCACCTTTCCTGTCATTCGTTTGGAATGCCTCATTTCGCTCCCTCAGAAGCTCATATACTTTGCTTGTGAGCCAAGGCTTCTGATTGGCTCTTTTTGTGATATTTCTGTTAGTTGCCACATCATCTACACATTTGCAAATATATGCCTTCAACATTTCTGCATATTCGTCCAAGTTAATTTGCTGATCAGTTGTTGCAGCCTCCTTGAATATGTAACCACGTTTCTGTAAATATGACTACAGAAGTATTTCTCAGCTTGCTTTGTTATACCATTTCCAGCCTTGTGTAATCCACCTTGCTGTCCATTTGCTAGGAGTAGAGATGGTAATGCAGGCCTGATTGGGTTTGCTTTCAGTTTGGCAGCAATTCCAGCGCTTGTTCCTCTCTTCCCTGATCTTTCACACCTTTTCCTTTTGTTCCTCTTCCGGTGTGTTATGGAAGCTCTCTTTATCTGTTTTAGTCCCTTTGAGCCATGCTGTAATAAGATACCAAGGTTGTAGAGTGCAGGGATTGTTGTAGGCCCCTCTGGCTCTGTAAACATCAGATTGGCCATCCAGCTGCATGACAAGTTTGATTCCCTGATTTCTAGCAAGTTTTTTTTTGCTATAATTGACTGTACCTTTGTTTTTTTCTGTTTTTTTTCTGTAGAAAAGAAGACAAATACTGCACATTTCTCGACTGAGCCGAAAAAGCTGCTGCCACACAGGGTGTTGCCATTTTTAGCCCTTGTCAGTGTAGCTACAGGTCTAAAAGTGTAGATGGCACTGAAACCCTGAACTGCCAGGGTACTCCCTGCTGCTTTAAACCGTGTCTCAGTAATTGAACAGATGTTGACTTAGTAGTGAACATATCTAACTATAATTTAACTGAAAGTGAGAGGTGCCTACTCAATCGAGGCCTCTTCTTTATACCTTCCAAATCAGCAGATTTAGCTGATATTTTGGTGGACTTTAAAATGTTCACCAGAAGTGTTAGTCTGAGAATGTTATTTGGTGATAATGAAATGGGGAATAGGATTTTTTTTACTAAGCCTTCCACTTTTATTCCCCAAGGGCATCCCTTATTAGATACTTTTGAGAGAGCTTGTGAACGTGATCTGATTGAACTATATAATACACGCTGTAAACCAGATTTCTATAACTTGACACATGAAGAGTTTCAAGCTATTAAGAAATTGCAGGACAACCACGATATAGTGATTAGACAAGCGGATAAAGGTGGGGCTATTGTGGTCTTAGACCACAATATGTATCTTAACACTATGACAAATATGTTGGATGATTCTGTGACATACCAAATATTGAATAGTATGTAGTTAAACAGATTAATTAAGAGCATGCACTCCGAATTATACGATCAATTTTTATGTAACACCATTGATAGTGATTTATATAAATATTTTCTAGTTGAGCAACCATTAGTTCCTACTCTTAGAGGACTCCCCAAAATACATAAAACTGTAGGTGACCCCCCCCTTTGAGACCCATTGTCTCAGGCAATGGGTGGTTAATGGAACCTGCTTCCATTTTTGTTGAAAAACATTTCAGGCCAATAGTGGACAGTAATAAGTTGATATTGAAAGACAGTCAGGAGTTCTTGGAGAGTTATGGCGAGTATGTGTCTTCAAACAATATAAGTAATGACCTGTTAGTTACTTTGGACGTAGTGTCATTGTTTACTTCGATCCCGAATGACACTGGCATGGAGTTTGTAAGACTGATTCTAATTGAAGAAGGAATCTCCAGGAATATAATTATTAGAATTTTAGCATTATTAGAACTGGTATTGAACAACAATGTTTTTTTATATGATGGCACGTACTATTTACAGAAAAAAGGGGTAGCCATGGGCACCCCTTGTGCAAACTCATATGCTAACCTTGTGTTAGCATATTGGGAGAGGAATTACATCATGGCTAACACCCTATATAGTGACCAAATCAAGTTTTATAAGCGTTTTGTGGACAATGTTTTCTTTACATAGGCTGGCACTGAAATCGAGCTATGTGAGTTCATTAATTATATAAATGGCACCAATGACTTTCTGAGATTTGAAGTTAAAAGTTCTGATGTTAAAATAGAATTTTTAGATACACAAATAAACAAAGAAGGCAATATGGTACATTCTGAAATATATAGGAAATCTTGTTGGAGGAATAGCATTCTACATCGCAGTAGTATGCATCCCCCAACATATTTATCATAATATTGTAAAGTGTCAGACACTTAGGATGTCACGGCTTACTACTGATGATGAAAACTACAGAATGAAGCAAGATATGTTAGCAGGGAATTTTTCATCGAGAGGATACACCAAGAAAGAAGTAGCAAGTGTATGTCAAGTTAATACTGCTATGAGACAAGGTGAAGGGAAACCCTTTCGGCATAGGAAAAGAGGGAGCGTAGGTAGTACTAACAACATTGGTCAACGAATGAAGAGGAATATCATGGTAATTCCCTATTCTAACAAAAATTTGAAGGTTACAAACATTATTAGTAAGAATTGGGATATTCTAACTACTGATGATAGGATTGCAGAGTTAGTATGCCAACAACCTAGTTTTTTCATATAGGAATACCAAGTCATTAAAGAGGCTATTGTGCTATGAGGACAACAAAAAAGTGCCTGTCTTATCCCTCAGACAAGGCACTTTTCCATGCAGAGGATGCAGTCAATGCCTTTATATGTCTTGCAATAATCATTTTATACACCCTGACACAGGATATGAATATAGATTTAATTTCTTTGCTGACTGCAAATCTAGGGACTTAGTTTATCTTGCAGTCTGTCAGACATGTCAGTCTTTTTATATAGGCAAAACTAATAGAAGCCTTTATGAACGTGTTAGAGAGCATGCATATGCGATCAATAGGGAGGATGACTTCAATGCACTAGCCAGACATGTCTTAGATGTAGGAACATTACATAAGTTTAAATTTAATGTCTTAGAGTTAATAAATAAAACAGATAGACTAGGTGACATTAGGAACCATACTGAGGAAAGTGAAAATAGGTGGATATTAAAACTCCAGAGTCACAGGGGGCATGGATTAAATGAAAAGGTGACTCTGAAGCCTTTCCTAGCAGCACACCCCTATTTACATTGATTTTAAAGTGTAAATGTTTTATTTATGAGTTTTATATTAATGTTTTATTTATGATTTTTTATATTGGTTCTAGTGTTTCACTAAGACTTTTTTGTTTAGTTATCTTTTTATATATATATAACATATATATTAGTGTATATATTATCTCTCAGACATATGCATATGAACACCCAGGAATTTTTATTTCATTTGTTGGTTCCTAAGTGTATATGTCTTTAAATGTTCTAATTAGTTTAGTTAATTAGGAAATGGATTTAATATGATTGAGTCAAATTTATAGGCAGTACTATTTAAATGAATGTGCTTTTGTGTAGTTATTAAAGTCTGAAGAAGCGTCATTTGGACATGAAAGTGCTTACTTTTACTTCAGCTATTAAAGGATTTATTTTCATACTTCTGCTGTGGCGAGTCTCATCTATGTTTTAAGAATTAATAAAGACTTGAGGAAATGTCTGGGAGGGGAAGTGGGCAAGAGTCAGGTGGGATAAGGTGCGCCTTCAAACAGAACAATGTGATTTAGGATTACTTGATTTAAAGTGATATTTTAGAGGTACAAAATTAAGGCTCATATACATAATACAAGCAGAAAGATATAAGTCAAAGTGGAAAGGGATGATGATGAAACAGAAGGGGAAATTGAATAAATAAGGTGGGAGTGGGAAATTGGATGCAGATCCTTGAGAAGAATAACAGCAGCCATACTCAGACAGTCCCAATAGTAGTAGGAGCACTGGGTCTCATAAAAAAGAATCTACAATCATATTTAGATATGTTACCAATCCATGTAAACCCATATGAATTGCAGAAGGAGTCATTACTGGACACACTGTGGGTGCTGCGAAGAACACTTTTGGCTGACATCAAGGATTGAAACAATACTCATTTCGTGAACTTTAATCGTACTTTGACTTAGGAGTGGGTCCCATTCCTGTCATGGTATTAGAAACCCAAAAGATTTGGAGAAATTAAAAAGGGATAATATTATAATCATAAAGTAGCAGAAAGTATTCTAAAAACTAAAACAACATGAGAATGGAGAAAGAAGATTTTGCTGATATGGCTGACTGCAGTTAGGGGTAGAGAGAATAGGCAAGAGGGGTATGGAATTTACTGGAGAATGTTGGCAAAACAAACAAAGTATTGAGAGCAAATAATTAGAGAAGTAAAGGGAACAGAATGGGAAGAGGCCAAGAAGATATCTGGACTGCAGGCTAGAGACTGCCTTCCCTACCAGGGATTGATATCAAGATATAGGCAAAGAGAAAGGGATAGGGAAATCCTGAGTGAAAGACCTGCTCTGGTGGAGTTTTTACTTGAATCTAGAACAGAAGCTGATATTTAAAATGTAAACTTTCTAGGGCATATAAAATATTGCACAATAAGAATCAATTAGAGGAGGTTTGAAAAGATTGGGAAGAAAGATTGTACAATCAATTTACAAGAGAATAATGGGAGAACGTATGTATGGCTCCCAAGTAAGCAAAAAAGTCTAGAAAATTCAGGAGTTTTGCTTGGAAGTGTTTGCATAGGTATTTTTATACTCCAAGCAGACTCCAAAGAATTGTTCCTCAGGTAGATGGTTAATGTTGGAGGTGTGATGGAGAAGAAAGTGGTTACTGGGAGCATGTGTTTTGGGAGTATACTATAAAAATCTCTACAGAGTACTCTTTCATAAATACTTGGTGAGGAAATACCTAGACATATTAAGACCTTCTTAAGTTTAATTCTACTGGCTGTCAAAAAAGCAATCATTAGAAAATAGAAATCAAAGTCTAAACAACTGTGTTTGAAGTATTGAATATTGTAACAGAGTTAAAAGAACTGGAAGTGGGATCTTTAGAAAGAGCAAATTTTGTAGAAATAAATGGAAATTGTGGGAATAATATTGGCAGAATAATGTTCTGGAGGAGGACAGAGGTTGTATATTTGCCTGTGTCTTAAGTGATAATTTAATAAGGTTGTTGTTCTTCTTCTTTCGGCTTTTCCCGGTTAGGGGTCGCCACAGCGGATCACCTTGTCCGCTCATGATTGGCAGTGGAGTTTTATGGTGTTGAGTTGCCAGCCCGGCGCCCAACCTTCCACAGAAGGTACACACATGCACACACTCACACCTAGGGCCAATTTAGAGTGTCCAATCCACCTAAAGCATGTCTTTGGGATGTGGGAGGAAACCGGAGCACCTGGAGGAAACCCACGTGACCACAGGGAGGACATGCAGACTCCACACAGAAGGCACCCCAGCCGAGGATCAAACCGGAGAACCTCTTGCTGTGAGGCGGCAATGCTAACCACTGCACCACCGTGTCCGCCCGGTTCAAATAAAAATATCTGGGTAGGTTGGCACACACAGAGAATAAAACTGAAGGCCGATAAGAGTAGATAGTATGATTTCAGAGAATCATAAGTTCCATATACTCATGTTCCCCTGTCTTTCTTACTGCTGGAATATACTGTCTTTAGCTGTTGTGAGGTAGATAAATTACTAACTAGTACTTACAGATGTGTCCACCATAAACAAGACATTATTTTCATCTTCTTTCATGCATAGTATAGCATGGTAGACAGTTGTATTCCATGTTTTTCCCAAGCCTACAATGTTCATAACATTACATTATTTTATTGTTGCAGGCAAATAGTTAGCGCAGGTTTATTAGTTGTAATAGCAGCATTTTTCAGGGGGAAAAAGCTTAAATGTATCAATCATACATTTGTAGGAATTACCAATGCATACCCAAGTATGCTTCTTCCCTTCATCCCTCCCAGGTGTCTTATTGATATGCAAGCCATTAAGTCCACCAGTACATCAAGTGCATCTCAAAAAAACAAAAAGACAGTCCTGGTCTTTTATCTTTTTATTACATTCGTAAGAGAAGACAGCATGTCTGTAAGTTCAAAACACTTCATAAGACATTCTTTGCTCTTACATATTCAAAATGACAAAACTCACACAATCCAAAGCCATGTGAACAAACAAACCAACTGCAGATGATAAAAATACAAGAGAAAGAAAGAAAATGCATTCTATTTTAACTCTGTTTACTTTAGCCGGGCATTACCCTTGACATCATAGAAAGCACTACAGAATGCAAGTAACTGCATAAGATGTTGAGATACAACCAGATAAAACTGAATGTACTGTTAACAAAGTGGAGGTCTATATATCTGTTTTCTTAACCAGGAAGTCCATCTGTCCAGGAAGACCTTTGAAATACTTGAGCACCATCTTCTTATAGCAACCCTATAAAGCTGTGACTTTGGGAAAGGCCCCTGCAGACTTCGAGACTGTACATTAAGTATAATAATATGTGACAGCTACTCTGAATAAAGACAGTTACATACTAAGGTTCCTCAGAACTTGGTAGTGTGTCCTGCCCTCATATCATTATTCATTAATGATCTGCTAGTTAGTCGCCCTTTCAAAGTTCAAGTTAACCTGATGTGCACATAATCATATTCCAGTTTGAATTAAATCTTTACGGAGATAATATTATTCTCTTAAGGGAAGGTAACACAGAACTTCTTGTACAAGATGGCCTGCACAAGGACTTAAGAGATGGCCTGGCTAATGACTAGTAAGCTAATCTGAATCCACTAGTCAGCAACCGTGCCATTTGGCACCATGGAAAAAAATGTTTTTTTTTTTTTAAGTAAGGATGCTGGAGGCACATTATTTTTGTAGTTAGCTATGAATATCTAGCACTATGGTTACAGCCTAATTTTAACTTTATATTATAAACACATATGGTTGTTAATAAGGTCATGATTTGCTATAAGTTTCCAAGCCACCCAACTCATGAAAAAAGGAAAGCAATAATTCTTGATATATTTATTTCATAGTGTGTATATTCACTTCTAATGCTCACATATCACAGTCCTGCCTGTACTTACCAACTCTGTATGTTTCTAAAGCAGGTCTTCTCTGTCTGTCTCTCTCTCTCTCTTAAGAGAATATTACGATTGAACTTCACAGTTCACTGACTGGCTAGACATCACATTAAGGGCTGCCATGCTATTAGCTGATCATTGTGTTATAACACTCTGTTGTCTCATATTCAGTGAAGCTGTAGGTGAAAAAAAATCACTTATCAAGGTGGCATCATTTAGATGGAGTGATATACCTGTCCATTTAAGGAGTAAAAAATAAATAAATAACTTGAATAAAAAGGTAAAAGACCACATTTTGGATGTTTACATGTGTCACTGTGTTGCACATAATTGCTAATCACAATGTTTCCCAAACAAGGATTTTCTACATTACACCTTCATGAAAGTATTGCTATTAATATGTAAAGTATGCACTTTTATATGCTGTACACAGTACACATTACGATATTAGTGTTTGCAAGGCCTCACTGAGACCAATGACTGGTGTAGAAACCATGGCCTTAAGCTTAATGCCAAAAAATGCGCCTTCATCCCCTTTGGGAAAAACTCAGTTCCCACTAATTACCACATCAATGGGAGCCCACTGAACACTGAAGGCATTATAAGAGATCTGGGGACACAGGGTGACAGCAAGCTCTCCTTCAATCACCACATTGCCACTGTGGTCAGAAAGTCCTTCTACGTGGCACATCTCATTACCAAGGGTTTTATATCCCGGAAGAAAGAGTTCATCATCTCTCTGTACGCTTCCCTCATTAGGCCAATCATCGAGTATAATGTCCCATTTGGCATGTACCTCACTAGACACATGCAACAGCTGGAAAGGTCACAAAAGTACCTCATGAAGAGGATCCTAGGCCTTAAATACATGTCCTACATGGACAGACTCAAAAAACTCCAGCTATTCTCTCTCTCATATAGTGTACTAAGAAGCAATTTCTGCTTGACTTACAAAGCCATGTCTGACCCAGCTCTGTTAGAAATGCTACATCTAAATAAATACCAATCCCTCCGCACCACAGGCTCCAGAGACCTAAACCTCATTACCATAATCAACAGAACATACTGGAGGGACAGGTTCATAACCCCAGAAACTGCTCGTGCTCTGGAATAGACTTCCCATACATGTCAAGCAGAGCACTTCATTGGCCCTCTTCAAGAGAAATCTTGTTGAGTGGATGGGAAATAGAAAGTTCACCCCAGGGATCACTCCAGTGGCTCTTCTTGATAGAGGCACAGGGAACTAACGTCTGGTGGCATGATGTCAGGGCACTTCTATGGACTAGGCTTGTAAAGGCTCCAGGTACATTAGCCTAGTACACACCTATGAACCTAAGTGGGTTCAAGTGGGTGTTTAAAGTTCTTTCCTATGTATTTACTTTTGACAGTTTCTTTTTTAGTTTTGTGCAGGTACTTACTTCACTTTATAGGTCTTATCGTCTGTATATTGGCTGACAAAGATCTGAGGAATAGTTCAATTATCCTGTTAAATAATAATAATGAAATTAATTAATGTAGTCCTAGTTGCATTACACAAGAGATTGTGTTCAAGCTAGCATTCCACAAAATTCTTGTATCTTCTGAGTATGTAGTTGTTATTAACATTTGGAGACCTGCCCATAGCCTACAGACCTAAATGTAGTTTAGGAGCTGGGTGCACACAACATGTTGATTCATATGCATACTTTCTTATTGTTTTGGGTTGCCACAGAAAAAAATGTCCATTGCAGTCCAGCCCAATGAACCAGTTGTGAAAACAAATATATAAATAAATAAAAATGAATATTTGCTCAAGTCGAGATGGCTTTTGAAGAAATATACAGACTCAGTGTGGAAATGGAGCTGCAGATAAGTGTTGGGTTAGGATAAAATGGAAATGCATCACATAGGTTCATAAGTTACTAGGGAAGTACTAGATATTGTCAGTAATTAACAGCAGCAACAAGGTACAACAGTGTGGCACTACTTAAATAATGTACACTAGATAACAGAACAGTGATAATTTCAAGGAGGCAAACAGATGAGGAGCAGTCAGTAAGTTAAATGAAAAGGAGACAGCAATTTCTATTGCATATAATAATGCAGTAGTAAAATCATACACAGTAGCACAGCTAAGCTGGGACAGATAAGGTAGTGAAGTCTGCCTGATCTAAAGCAATGATATAGAGGTTGCTTTACCTGTAGTTGACTAGGATCTTGAGCTAACTATGCGATAAGATTAACACTGACTTGCAGCAGTGCACCGATCTGAGAAAACCTCCAGTCCAACAAAAGCTAGCCAATTAGAGGGGTAAAGTTTTCGCTGAATCTGTCAGCCAGCAAGTTTGCTATATCTACAGCATTTGTGTATGTGGTGTCCTTGACCACCAGTTCTGAACAGATCTGAGTACTACCTTTGAGATTACAGACATATGTGAAGAAGGCGTTATGATTGTCTCTAATAGACGTGGCCAATTTGGGCTCAAAGTTTGCTTTGGAGGATTTCACTAGTGCTCTTATTTGCTTGTTCAGGCTAAGGAGACATTGTTTCCAATTGGGCACCTGCTCCTTCTTGGTCTTGGACAGCAATTTGTTCCTTTTGTTATAGAGTTTATTTATTGAAGATGTCCAACAGACAGGTTTACTCTCCCTTGCAGAGGATGACTTAGTCCTGTAGGGTATTCCTGATTCCATGCATCTATATAAATGCTGGTATAGTGCTTTGGTGTAGTTTTGGATATTGGTGCCAGTTCCTACAGAGGGGGAGGGGGCTGTGAAGCTGTTTATACCATGAAGGCTTTGGATAAGTTTTTATGTCTGATCCTAGCTAGAAGGGGGTTTGGGAGATGGTGACTTCGAAAGCGACTGCTTTGTGGTCAGATCTTACTAGGGAGGATGATACTATAGGGATGCTGCAGTGGTTAATACCAAGTCCAAGATATTATCTCCCCTTGTGGGGGTATCCACTAGCTGTTCCAAGGTGTTAGCATTGACAAAATCAAGAAATCTCTGGGCATTTGTGTTCTGGCATGAGTAGATGTTCTTCGTGTTTCACTGTTGCAGTCATCACACTTGGGTTATCCTGCCAGGGGTAGCCCTCAGTCGGCCCGAATACCAGAGGCTTAGTATTTCTGCCTCAGTTGCTGTCACTTCAGGACTGACATCAAGTCGTCAGTGGTATAAAAACAGGCAGCCAACGCCATCACATCAGTCTTTCTTGCTGAGGAGCGCGAAGCAGAAGCAGTTCGCATGAGTGCCAGTCGGCTGCTACCTGAGTTTTTGTTTCTGAAATTGAATCATCTTGAAGTCTTCTAAAGCTAAGTACCCCATTGGAGATCCTTTTTTCCTTGCTCTAACCAATATCAGAAAAAGTTAACAATTGTCTCACCTGTGGAAAGCAAATACCACACCGAGATTTCCAGTCTTACTGCATCACCTGTTTAGGCCCAGACCATGATGTACTTTGCTGCCGGTTTTGTGCTTGAACTGTTCATTGTCGGGCCCTTATTGTAGCTAAATACTTTCGTTCGCGATCTCCGTATTCTGAAATGGCTTTGTTAAGCCACCCGATTACCGATCTTCTGAAAAACCGTAAGGATAAAGACAGAGACAGACAGCACAGGTCCAAAACTGCCGATGACACTTCCGTTAAGCTAGTCGCCAATTCGCCGGTACTCAGTGAGCCGCTTTTGCAGCCCCTGATGCCCACTTTGATGGAATTGCAGGCCACTACCAAGACCCATGCGGAGCTCGGTTGCCAAGAGACTCTTCTTTGGCTACGGAACCTGCAGATGTCTCTACCTTGGATGGGTCTGGAGCTGCTGTGCAGGCACTGGCTTCTGAGGAAGTTCTTCGCACTACTGATATTCGACACAAACCAACGACTTCATTTGCATCTTCAGTTCTTTCTAAATCCACCGACTTTCTAAGGCCAAGAGTATGAGCTACGCCTAAAAAACTGACGACACAAACACAAGCGCCCGCTTCCTTGCCACAATCACAGATGCTTAAAATGGCAGAAGACCTGATCCTGCTGATTAGGGGAAGCCATCCTTCCCATGCTAAAAGAAAAAGAGACTTGTCCCCAGCAGCTTTATCTGGCCAAGAGTCCAACGACTCTGAGGTTTCTGATTATGAAGACATATCCTTATTTGCCTATGAGGATTCAGATGCAGAGGAATCCATTCCTTCTGCCTCCCCTCCAGAGGATTTTTCTTTTGGTGAAACCTTATATACTTTGAGAGAGCATTTCCTTTGGGAATGCCAGGATTATCCTCAGTCCAAAAAGAGAATCAGGGAATTTTTAGACTTACCACAGCATAGACCATTAGCTATCCCTCCTGTTCTGGATGTTGTAGATGATGTTTTTATGGAGTCCAGTCTAACTCCTGACACTTTACCTGACAGGTACTACAGACTCCCTGACTCACACAAATTTCTTTTCAAAATTCCTACTGCTGACCCAGAGGTCATCTCCCAAGGACTGAAAGGAATAAGAGCAACTACAGTTAAGAATCCCACCCCTTCGGACAAGGATTCCTGAGCTTTAGACAGATGGGGTAAAAAAGTATACACCTCTACAACTCTTGCCATTAGAGCATTAAATTGTCAAATCCACATGCTGAAATACCAGCAACATACTATGGAACTTAGTAAGCAAAAATTATCTACATTCCCTGACTGTGCAGAAAATAAAGAATTACAGGAGCTTATGCACTCTGCAAGCCAAGTCAACAAGCATACCTTGCAATGTGGGTTTGACGCTGTAGAAGCATCTTGCAGGGCAGCAGTCACAAGTTCTGTACTTAGAAGGCATGCCTGGCTTAAGGAGCAGACCTTGCCAGACCATGTCAAATCAAAATTATTGGACACACCTCTGAACAAGGACAATCTGTTTGGCACCAAAGTAGAAGAGGTTTTAAAAAAGATGGAAGAAAAAGCTAAGTCTATGCAGACAGTCAAAGATTTTTTGCAAGTGCAGCCTGCAAGATTCAGTAGGCATTGCCCCTCAAATCATTGGTCCTTTCCAGCCCACTCATTGCCACCTCAAACTAGACCTAGGGGAACCAGACCCCCCAAACTACAGTCAGGGTATGCAGAGATCTAAGCAATGGAGTACCTCCACTTCTAAAACAGGGAGTGCTAAGCCACCCCCTTATGGAAAGAATTCACAATGACTTCTCAACTCCTCTCCTCATCTCTGCTAGGAGGAAAACTTTCCCACCATGTAAAAAACTGGACCTCCGTCACCAACGATCGATGGGTTCTCAACATAGTATCCAAGGGGTACAAATTTTTTTCCATACGCTGCCAATCCCAAAAGGGTTCCCAGACCTTCCTCCAAACCAGTGGGCAGAGGCACAAAACCAAGTTCAGTCCCTGCTTTCCACAAGGGCAATTCATCCTGTTCCTGCAGAACAGATAGGCCAAGGGTTTTATTCCAGACTTTTCCTGGTACCCAGAAAAGAGGGCACTTGGTGCCTAATCTTAGATCTATCCATTCTAAACACCTTCCTGGTGATACCAAAATTCAAAATGCTCACCCTACATCAGCTTCTCCCTATGCTGTCCAAAGATGCCTGGTTAGCCACTCTAGATCTAAAGGAGGCCCATATGCACATCCCAGTCAGGGATTCCTGCAGAAAATATCTACATTTCAGGGCAGGACCTATGCATTATCAGTTCTCTGCACTTTCCTTTGGCTTATCCACTGCTCCCAAAGTTTTCATAAAATGCGTGGCTCCAGCCATTGTCTATTGCAGATAGAGAAATATTCAAATTTACCCCTACTTGGACGATTGCCTGATTCAGGCAGACAGTCAGGAAAAGCTGTTGCAGCACCTGACATCTGTAAAAGACCTTCTAACCTCCCTGGGGTACACTGTCAACAAAAAGAAATCCAAACTTGTCCCCTGTCAAAAAATTGTATTCCTGGGAGCAAGCTTGGATACAGCATCCCAGATGGCATTCCTTACTCCCGAAGAAACAAACCTATCTGACAGGCTACTTCTCTCAAATGGCACCAGAACCCAGTTATCCACAAGGAAAATCCTGCAAGCTGTAGGGTACATGGTCTCCTGTATTCTAATAATTCCATATGCCAGACTGCATATGAGGAAACTTCAGTGGTACTTAAAAAGTCTTTGGTGCCAACATTCTCAGGACCTGGAAACTATCATACCTATGATACTTTATCTAAGGAAAGAGTTCCTTGGTGGGCAGCAGCTTGCAACCACAACAAGGGGATTCCCTTTACACAACCCCACGCTGCCCAGACCCTAACCACAGATGCATCAGACTATGCCTGGGGTGCACATCTGGACTGCAGGTGCATTCAGAGCCACTGGAGCCCAAATCAAATTCATCTCTACATCAGCCAAAAGGAGATGCTAGCTGTTCAGCATGCTCTGACAGCTTTCAGATCCTTTCTCTCTCCAAGGCCCCTACTAATCAAAACCAACAACACCACAGTGATGTGGTACATCAACAAGCAGGGGAGAACCCACTCTTACCCACTATGCAGGCTAGCCATGAACCTCTGGAACACGGCCTCAGCCTTGCATATTCACCTGCAAGCTCAATTCCTGCCAGGCAAACAAAAGTCTCTGGCAGACAACTTAAGCAGAAATCTCCTAGACCCACATGAGTGGCAATTAAACCACAACACCTTCAGCCTTGTGACCCAGGAATGGGGTACCCTGAAGGTGGACCTATTTGCCTCCCCCTACAACCACCAGCTCAGCAAATTCTGCACCAGGGAACCTCAGAGCAAGGCCTGGAAAGTGGATGCCCTATCCTTCCAGTGGAAAAACCTCTCAATCTATGATTTTCCCCCTCTACCTCTTCTTATAAGAGTATTACTCAAGGTAAGGGAGAAAAGACCAGATGCAGTCCTGATTGCCCCAGACTGGCCATGCCAACACTGATACCCACTATTGCGCAGTCTGTCACCGTTGCCTCCATGGCACCTCCCACAGATCCCAACTCTCCTGACTCAGCAGGAGGGACAGTTCTTGCATCCTCATTTGCAGACACTGAACCTCGCAGCCTGGCTTATTTCTTGATTTCTCCTCCAGTGGCCAGCCTAAGCAAGCAGGTACTGAATGTCATATGTGAAGCCAGATGACCCAGTACTGGAAAATCCTATGCTGACAAGTGGAAAAGGTATTGTTCCTGGATCCAGACTAAAGGAGTGGACCCAGCACAGCCCTCCTTACCTCTCATGCTGGATTACCTAGCAGACGTACTCCACAGGGGCCTATCCTTCTCATCCATTAAGATCCATGCCTCTGCCATCTCTGCTCATTACAGCACTGAGTCACCTCACTTCTCGCACCCTCTCATCAAGCAGTTCTTGAGAGGGGCTAACAACTTAAGGCCACCAAGAAGAGCCCCTACCCCTGCTTGGGACCTTAACTTTGTGTTGGAGAAGCTCATGCTACCCTCTTTGAGTCTGCAGCGTCAGCTGAATTAAAGTTCCTCTCTTGGAAAACAGCCTTGCTTCTGGCCATCACTTCAGCCAGAAGAGTGTCGGAGCTTCAAGCACTTATGGCTGTGGAACCCTTCATTATTTTTCATGCTGACAGGGTTTCCCTCTGGACTAACCCAACTTTCATGCCTAAAGTGGTGTCCATTGTGGCTCTCAACCAATCTATTCATTTGCCCACTTTTTTCCCTAATCCTCAAAATAAGGGTGAAAGGATCCTGCACTCTTTAGATGTGCACAGACAGCTCAGATTCTACCTTGCTAGAACTAAGTCCTTTAGGAAGTCTGACCAGTTACTAGTCATCTTTGCACCAGGGGCAGAGGACAAGGCCATATCAAAGCAAACCATCTCCAAATGGATAGCACACTGTATCCATTTCTATTACAAACACCATGGGAAACCACCCCCTCAGGGGGTCAGAACACATTCCACTAGGGCAACTTCAACCTGTACAGCCTTTCTCAGAGGAGTCCCTAGCAGGGACATTCTGGAAGCTGCAACTAGGAGTTCTGTTCATACCCTCACCAAGCATTACCACCTGCCTATCTTTTCCAAATCCAGGGCAGGCTTTTCATCCGCAGTCCTGCAGGGCATACTAGCCAGCCCCAACTCTTCTTAACTGTCTACACCTATTCTTCACCTTTGGGAATCAACCCAAGTGTGATGACTGCAACAGTGAAACATGAAGAACATAGTACAGGTGTGTACACCTACCATAAATGTAGATGTTCGAGTGTATTCACTGTTTCAGCCCTGGTTTTCCACCCTCCAGCCCCCTTGTCTCTCTCTCTCTCTTTTTCTCTTCCTCACTCCTTACAGGGCTGTTGGTATTTACTTTTTACTGATGGTGTTTTTCCACCATAACTTAGCTCCCTATTTGGGGGCTCCTGACATTTGGGGAAAGAAAAACTGATGTAATGGTGTTGGCTGCCTGTTTGTATACCACTGATGACCTGACATCAGTCCTGAAGTGACAGCAACTGACACAGAAATACTAAACCCCTGGTATTCAAGCTGACTGAGGGCTACCCCTGGTAGGATAACCCAAGTGTGAATACTGCAACAGTGAATACACTCGAACATCTACATTTATGGTAAGTGTACACAACTGTACTTTCTTCCAGTCTATGTTTTGGAAGTTAAAGTCACCCAGGATCAGGGTAAAGGGTTGAATCTTGATACATTGATTGGGCATCTTGAGTCATATTTGGAGGGCAGGTAGCTAGCTATGATTTGAATAGGGGTCTTGTCAATGGTTAACTGCACCTAGAGTGTCGCCTATGCGTCATATTGTTTGACCAGCCTGGAGGTGTGTATGTCTTTAATGTACTGAAGATGCAAAAACCAAACGGCTGCAGGTACACTGAGGTGCCCAAAACACACAACAACAGCAAAAGTAAATTAAGGCACCAAAGTTACACACTGGAAATCAGTCACTGTACTTTATTGCAGAAGACAAACGGTAAGCGCTTTCACAACTTAATGTTGCTTCATCAGACCACATCACTACAACTGATGCTTGGTTAAATACTAGGACAATTAGTATGACATCACAATTTAAAGAGATATTACTTCACTAACATAAGAACATATATCAATATCCATAAGAAAAATGCATAAAATATATAGAAAGGTGTGTATTTACACACAATAATATTTAAAAACAATAATATTTAAAAAAATATTAATATTTAAAAAAAAAGGGGGGGGGTCATTCCTGAAGGTTATTCAAAAAAAAAAAAAAAAAAAAAAAAAAAAAAAAAAATATATATATATATATATGCGTGTGTGTACATATACACACACATATAACCATAATAGTACAATGAAAAATATATATATATATAAAAAAACTCATGTTTTACTGTTTAAGGCGCCTGGCCTTAAGGTAAGGAACTAATGAGGTGCAGCCATTCAAACCAGGATATCTATCTGCTTGTAATTTAGTGATCCATTGTTGTTCTAATTCTTCAGTGTGGTTTTCTACGTCACCACCTCGGTTTGTCCTTACTGTTTGTTGTAAGATTAAAAATTTAAAACAATGGCTACTGTCTGTATTCAGGACATGATTAGCTAGAGCATTTAATTGCTTCTGGTTCCGTATGTCCCTTATATGTTCTAACATTCTTTCTTTAAAGCTCCTATTTGTTTTGCCTACATAATAGGCATGGCATGCTTGGCAAAAGCAAAAATAAACAACATCGACACTTTTACAATCATAATAATTCTTCGTATAAATTTAAAACATTTCGCAGGATGAATGTACTCATTTTTAGTGTAGACATGCTGACAAGCAGCACAATTCCTGCACGGGAAGGTGCCCTGTCTGTTTGAAAGATTTTTTCTAAAAGACTGATGTTCTCTATTACAGAGCTGCTGCTTTAAAGACACGTTATTTCTAAAACTGAAGTTTGGGGTGTCACCAACTGTGGAAACCAGACCTGGTATTTCATGTAATAGGTGCCAATTCTTTTTAATAATTTCTGTATACTTATTGATGTCACTTGCAAATCTAAAAACTATTCTAAACTTATTTCTATCAATACTTGTATCATAAGGTATACTTGTATCAGCACTATAAGAGCTCATGTATGGTTTACATCTTGTAGATCTCAATTTCCATGCATCTGCTATCACTCTAGTGATTTCTGAGCTAGAATAGCCTCTTGTTTGAAATTCGTCTTGCAACTTATTTAAAGCAACTAATGCCTCTTCATCATTATTATGTAGGCGTAGGGTTCTATAGACTTGTCCTTTGAGGACATTTCTAGGTATGTGTCTCAGGTGCATGCTTGACCTGTGCAGACAGGCATTGGTTCTTGTAGGTTTGTGATAAATACTGGTTCTTATCTGCTTTAAATCAGTAAGGGTGACACTCACATCCAAGAAATCAACACATGTATCAGAAAAAGTAAACTTCAAAAAGTCTGTAGTACTATGCAGGTAATCAATTAAATTACTGATATTTTCACCATGCCCTTTCCACAAGACAAAAACATCATCCACGAAACGGACGTACCAGAGAATGTAGCCAAAAAATGGGTTAACATCTGACAAAACATATTGTTCTTCCCATTGTACTAGTGATAGATTGGCGTAGCTATTTGCACACGAAGTGCCCATAGCCACGCCAGTCTTCTGTAGAAAAAATTGATCCTGAAAAGCTACAATATTATTTTCAAGTATAATCTCCAATAGTGCACAGACTAGCATAATCTTATTAGTAGCCAGCTTCTTATTCATATCGAGGAATTCTCTTATTCTATCAATACCCCAAACATTTGGAATACTAGTAAAAAGAGATTCAATGTCCATGGTAAGGAATACAAATTCTTCATCATTATCAATGGTTTCCATTCTATTTTGCAACCGCTGTAAAACATTTTGTGTCTCTAAGAACTGTATAACAACTATCCAAGAACTCATGTAAAATGCCTTCTACATAAATAGATAGAGGCTCAGTGCACCATCCTGCTCCTGATACGATGGGCGTAAGGAGGAACCGTGGGATGTTTATGGATTTTAGGGAGTCCATAAATCCTAGGAACTAGAGGTTTTTGTACTGAAAAATAATTAAATAAGGATTCATCAATTAATCCTGTAATCAGTAAATCAAACACTAAAAAAGACACTTTATCAGTGATAGCAATTACAGCTGTTTTTGTCAGCATTTGATAGGTACAAGTATCTAATAGCAAAACCTTCATCTGGTTAACATATAAATCTTTGTCCATTAATACAGTTTTACCACATTTATCTGCTTGTTTAATAATAAGAGAATGTAAATCCTGCAATTCATGTAGAGCCCTATATTCTTCTGTATTTAAATTATGAAAGGTGCAGCCTTGCGTACCAGGAGTATAAGCTTCATTAAAAGCATTTTCACAGATATCTAAAAATCTTTGTATGCTTGGAGGGGTGGGGGGTACAAAAGTGCTAGGTTTCTTGTATATATTTACATTGACATTTTCATTACTACGAAACATGCATTTTAATGATAAATTCCTACCAAGCAATTTCAAGTCTGTTAGCATTTCGGTTAAATCTGCCTTCTTGGCAGGTATAAAAGACAAACCCTTATTAAGCAAACTGTTTTGTTCATTAGTTAGAGTAAAGGAAGAAATGTTAACAATAAGATCAGTTTTTACATCCTCCTTTTCTTTGAAAAGTGTGCAGTTCTGTCCATTTGATTTTCCCTTGCTGTCTTTCCCATATTGGGATTGCTTTTGGCTCAAGCTCTGAAAGGGAGAGCTGCTTTCAAAGTGAATTCTCCCACTTTCAAATTCTCTAAAAAAACACTAGTATCTTTAGCATTTGCTTGTGAAGTGTCTATTGGAGTCTTACCTATATTGTTTGCATTCCTTTGTTTTTCTGACTTCGAATTTTTATCCATATTCGATGTAGATGTATTCCCATTCACTATAGAAGCAAAGGATGCAACTTGGAGAGTAGGAACACTAGAATTTACATGTTCTTGGTCAGTTTGTTGTATTGCCATGCTTTCCCTCATCTCAATAACGCGAGAACAGGAAGTGGAAGCCTGTGTCTCAGTATTTAGTGTCCTACTAGTTCCTCTGTTCACTGTAGCAGGATTATACAAAGGGGTTCTATTTATAGGGTCTCTCGGCCATGAGAAGACATTATTGTTGCTAAAATCAGTTTTATCTCTGTTTAATTAATTAATTAATTAATTTAATTTAACATTTTGAAGCTTTTTCTCATAGGCACTAATGCTTTCATGCAACTGGCCCATTTTATTAAGGGTGATAGTAGCAGGAAAGGTTACAGATATCTGGTTTTCTAGTGTCACAATTTCAGTTTTGAGCTCAGTTTCAAGAGGTGTAAAAAACTCTATAAGGAGCACCATATACTTGGAGCTAAAAGATAAATTCAATTCTTGCCACTTACATAAGAGTTCAGGATATGTATTCCCATAAGTTGGCATATTTAAGATACGTAGACCTCGAGGTATTACTTTAGCTTCCAATGAAGCTTGTAGGTGTAGTATTTGCCATTGTAGTCGTGACACCCCAAACTTCAGTTTTAGAAATAATGTGTCTTTAAAGCAGCAGCTCTGTAATAGAGAACATCAGTCTTTTAGAAAAAATCTTTCAAACAGACAGGGCACCTTCCCGTGCAGGAATTGTGCTGCTTGTCAGCATGTCTACACTAAAAATGAGTACATTCATCCTGTGAAATGTTTTAAACTTTATACGAAGAATTATTATGATTGTAAAAGTGTCGATGTTGTTTATTTTTGTTTTTGCCAAGCATGCCATGCCTATTATGTAGGCAAAACAAATAGGAGCTTTAAAGAAAGAATGTTAGAACATATAAGGGACATACGGAACCAGAAGCAATCAAATGCTCTAGCTAATCATGTCCTGAATACAGACAGTAGCCATTGTTTTAAATTTTTAATCTTACAACAAATAGTAAGGACAAACAGAGGTGGTGACGTAGAAAACCACACTGAAGAATTATAACAACAATGGATCACTAAATTACAAGCAGATAGATATCCTGGTTTGAATGGCTGCACCTCATTAGTTCCTTACCTTAAGGCCAGGCGTCTTAAACACTAAAACATGAGTTTTTTTATATATATATATTTTTCATTGTACTATTATGGTTATATGTGTGTGTATATGTACATATATATACATATATATATATATATATATATATATATATATATATATATATATATATATTAATAACCATCAGGGATGACACCCCCCTTTTTTTAAATATTAATATTTTTTAAATATTATTGTTTTTAAATATTATTGTGTGTAAATACACACCTTTCTATATATTTTATGCATTTTTCTTATGGATATTGATATATGTTCTTATGTTAGTGAAGTAATATCTCTTTAAATTGTGATGTCATACTAATTGTCCTAGTATTTAACCAAGCATCAGTTGTAGTGATGTGGTCTGATGAAGCAACATTAAGTTGTGAAAGCGCTTACCATTTGTCTTCTGCAATAAAGTACAGTGACTGATTTCCAGTGTGTAACTTTGGTGCCTTAATTTACTTTTGATGTCTTTAATGTATATTGAAACTCCACCTCCTTTGGCTTTATTGCCCACAGTTTGGGGTCTGAATGTATGATAGGATGAGTAACCAGGTAAGGCTGGGGTCCTCTCCGCAGCTTTGAACCAGGTTTCTGTGACTGCACAGATGTCAGCATTTTCCAGGGTTAGGAATGCTTGCAATGAGTGCAGTTTCATGTTTAGACTCTTATCGTTTAGCAGCATGACCTTTAATTTGTTTTTTGTTGAATTTTTTATGTTGGTAGTTTTAACCTCATCACTTTTCCTAAAAACAGCACTATAGGGGAGGTAAGAGTCTTTGCAAGAAGCTTGAAGCCCAGGTGAGACAGATGCAGACCATCTCTGGCAAAGCATCGTGGTCTGTCGATCATATCTTCCCAGGCTGTCTGATATTGGATCCCCTGGAATGACACCAGAAACTAAGGCAATTGTTAAAGTCAATAATTTTCTGTTTGTATTGCGGCATCATTCTGGGTGTCAGCAGAATGCTGCTTAAGGCTAAGGACATACCTGCCTGGGACACATGATCAGCGAGCTCATTCATGTCTTTCTTCATATAGTCAGAGAAGTATGTCTCAAGTCATTCATGCCAACATGGAGGATGGCAGAGTCGTAACAGTACCCGTTGTTGAGAGACTTGAGTGCATGTGTGATATGGCAGATTCTGGCACCTGACAGAACTAACCTTGACTTTCTCCTTATCCAGCCTGGTGAGAGCCGCATCTGTTTGTCTCACAATAGAGTCTCCTATAACTAATATGTTGGGTTTCTGGTGAATCCTTAGTGGTTATGGAGGGCTGTGGAGGTCACGTGTGTTTTGTCTTGGAGGTCTCCTTTGTTTGGGCATGTTTATGTGGAGGACCTCCACATGTGTAGGTGTGTGTTGTGTAGGTGTGGGTGGTGTTTGAAGTGTAGTGATTGTGTTGACAACCTTTTCAGTGCCAGATATACTGGCCTGAGGGGGACAGAGCTTGAACTCTAGGTTCCTAATGTAATTGTATCTCTCACAGATTGTGTTCCTAGGTGGTAGTACTCGATGGTTGTCCATGTACTTGAGGCAGTTGCTACACCATCTCAAGATGCCCATATCAACCTGACTGGCAGGAGAAACTGTAGGAGTTTGTCCATCCATATTTGTTAGAAACTGAGGGAGAAAGGCCAGGGAGAGCTAAGGGGTGGGCCTTAAGCCCAAGTGCTTAAACCAAAACTAAGAACTTAGAGTAACACCTAATAATAACACTTAACAATTTAGACAGGCTATAAACAAGCAGTAATAAATGCAACAGAAAAGATGTAGTTGAACACTTTAGAGAACAGACAGCAAGTAGCAGGAAAAGGCTAAGCAAGATTAAGTAACAGAGTAGTAGAAAGAAACACAAATTAGAAGAATATAAGCAGCTGAATAAAGTGTCTTTTTATTTTTATATATATATATATATATATATATATATATAAAGTAAAAAGGGAGAGAGCAGGTGTGACGCCCATGCACTGACCCAGTAATTATGAGCCTCAATCCTCACCACTAACTCCAGTGATGGGCGTGCACATTGGGAGGGATAACAAGTTGGGAGGGATAACAAGTACACACACAGAGATCACAGTCAGTCTGGGGCTGGTTTTTCCCTTTCTCTCCAGATCCCCAGTAAGACTTCCCACTGGCACAGCTGTAGAGTGGGGTCCTTAGCCAGGTTCCCAAGCCAAGTCCTCCTAACACTCACTTTGTCCAACCAGTGCTTCGTGTCCCTGACCAAGTAGCTGACACACACACACACACACTTTGAGATATGAGTAATATACAAACACACAGACACTCCTGGGGAAGGCTGGCACAGGTTCTCCAGCTATGCCTCCTTCTCTCCAGACTATAAAGCAGAAATCACTGCCACCAGGACCCTTACTTATCAGGTATTCTAAGGCCCTTCCCAAAGGGTGACCAATTTCACTGTGTAATATTACTGATATCCAAGTAGTAAGTGTGACTGAGCAGTGAGACTATTGGAATGGCTTAGTTCAGTATCACTAAATACATGCAAGTACTCTAGAGCTTAAATTATCTCTATACAAAACAGCCACAGTTGAAATATTTAAAAATATTTAATAATACATAAAAACAAAAAACAAATCTTCTCAATTCAACATAGTGCTAGTCAAGAGTTCAGAGATCACAGGAAAATGCTTAAAATAATACTGTAGAATAGTCTGACTTGAATATACAAAACAACTAGTCTAAAGTTACTATTTTCTACCTATTCCTTAAGAGAAACACTAAAGTTTAAGGTCCTACTTACATACAGACAGAGCAAAGCAAGTGCTGATGAGTGGTCATTTCTGAAGACAAATGCAAAATGTTGTCCTTTCTTTCATTCCTTAAATTGAAAACACAGTACTGCTTCACATTACATCATTCTTGACGCTTCTGTGGTTTCCCAGGCTAACAGAAACTCAGAATTTACATTTGTTTTTGTAATGTGCACCTGCAGGAGGCCACGGCAATAAAAGACATTATATATGTAAAATCTAGCAGTTAACTCTGGTCTCAAAACGATAGAAGGAATGTCTTTGCCTAGACATCTTTTCTCCGAGATCTGAGATCAAACAGTCATACAAGGCTTGACTTATCAGCTTTCTTCCAGGAGAGTACACTGTGGTTACATTTTAGAAGTTCATCGTTTAACACAGTTTTCTTTACATTTTAAGAGGACAAGCTTGTAGATTATATTTGTATTTACAATGACATAGAATTATCTACAAAATTCTATCTAGCTAGGCTGGCAGCCTTCACATGTCCTCCCCCCCCTGCAGAACTCATGCTAGTTTTTCAAGTGACTCTTGAGAAACATTGCTTGAGAGGGTTAGGTATATCTGAGTATACCTTATCCCATTCGCTGTCTTGAGAGCCCATCTGTGTTGACATTGCTAATCCCATTGCAGTGCTGCACTGACATATCATATACTTGCAACCCTAGGCTCCATCTTAGCAACTTGGCATTTTGCTGGCTGGCTCGGTGTAACCATGTTAGGGGATTGTGCTCTGTAACTACAGTTAATTTTCTTCCATACAAATAAGGCTGAAGTTTCTGCAGTGCCCACACTATGGCTAGACATTCCTTTTCTACAGCTGCATAGCATTCCTCCCTGGGATGAAGCTTACGACTGAGATAAACCACTGGGTGCTCTTCTCTTTCTGATGAAATCTAGCTAAGTACAGTCCCCACCCCATGGTTCAAAGCATCCACCTGCACAACTAATTCTTTGCTTGAATCTGGACTGGCAAACACGGGGGGGGGGGGTCCTCCCAAAGCTTCTTTAAACTTCTGGAATGCATGCTCACATGCTGTGGTCCACACTACCTTATCTGACCTGTTCTTCCTTGTCAGGTCTGTGAAGGGAGCAGCTATGGTACTATAACTGGGAACAAACTTTTTTGTAATACCCTGCTGTCCCAAAGAATGCCCTCACCTGCTTTTTGGTAACAGGTGCAGGCCATGCCTGAATGGCTTCCACTTTGGCAGGTTCTGGTTTGATCTTCCCACTCCCCACTCTATGTCCCAGGTGGGAGACCTCTGCCATACCCACATGACATTTGCTCAGCTTAATGGTCAACCCTGCCCTCTGTAGTCAGCCCAGCACCTCCCTGACATGCTGAGTGTGCTCTCACCAGGAATGTCTGCAGATGGCAATATCATCTAGGTAAGCAAGGGCAAACCCTCCTGCTAGGATATGATCTACCAGCCTTTGGAAAGTCACTGGGACATTATTCATCTGAAAGGACATCTTTGTGAACTCATACAAGCCAAAAGGAGTCACAAAGGCTGACTTCTCTCTAGCACTGGGAGGCAAGGGCAGCTGCCAGCAACCCTTGGTACGATCAATGGTGTTAATCTACTTAGCCCCACCCAGCTGCTCTAGGGCCTCATCTGTCCTAGGCATGGGGTAAGCATCTGACTCTCTGTGACTATTTAATTTTCTGTAGTCCTCACAGAACCTGGTGCTGCCATCCTTCTTTTGTACCAGCACCACTGGAGAGGCCCAGGGACTGTTGGATTCTTGAATTACCCCTAGTTCCAACATCTCCTGTATCCCCTCCCTCAGAGTCTGTTTGACTCTCTCAGGTACCCTATAAGGGGCCTGGCTAATAGGCCTTTGGGGTCCTGTATCCACCTGGTGCTGCACCAGGTGTGTGCACCCTGGTTTCCCAGTGAGCATGTCCTCAAACTCTTGTAACACTGCTCAGATTTCTCGAACCTGGGTAGGAGATAGCTGCTGGGACATTGCTACCTCTTCCACTGAGGTATCAGCCTGAACCTCACTGTCACCACATCTCCCTCAGATTCCTACTGCAACCCACTGCAAATGCTCAGCACAAGGGCCTCCCTATCATGGTTAGGTTTTATGTTAACATGGTACGCTTTGTGCCCCTGCCTCCAGCTTAGCAGTTCTGCCAGGTAGTTAACATCACTTACCTTGCTTACCACCTTGTAGAGTCCCTCCCAGGCTGCTTGCAGCTTCTTGTGTCTGACAGGAATGAGAACCATTACCTTCTGCCCTACAGCATACTCTCTAGCACAAACATTCCTATCATACCAGACATTTTTCTGCTGTTGTGCTTCTGCCAGGTTCTCCTGGGCCAAGCCCATGAGTTCCCCGAACCTTGTCCTGAGGTTTAGGAGATATGCCACAACAGACTCCTTGTGAGATTCACACTCACCCTTCCACTCATCTCAAATTAAGTCTAGAGGTCCTCTAACCCTGTCTCCATACAGCAACACAAAGGGTGAAAAACCTGTGGATTCCTGGGGAACTGCTATGTGAGCAAACAACAAATGGGGCAAATATTTGCCTCACTCCCTCTTAAACTGGTCTGCAAATGCCCGTAGCATGGACTTGATTGTAGAGTTTAACCTCTCAACAAGACCATCAGTCTGGGGATGTTAGGGGGTGGTCTTCAGGTACTTCACCCCACAGTACTTCCAAAGACAAGCCAGCAGGTCTGATATGAAATTGGCACCTGTAACAGTCAGTATTTCTTTGGGGAAACCTACCCTGCTGAAAATCTCTAACAAAGCATTTTCCACCTTTTCTGCCTCAATGGATGACAAAGCCACTGCCTCAGGTTATCTTGTAGCATAATCTGCTACCACTAAGATATGCTTTTTCCCTGTGAAACTTGGGGTATTCAGAGGCCCCACAATATCCATAGCTACCCCTTGAAATGGCACCTCAATCACAGGCAAAGGCATCAAAGGAGCTCTCACCTTGTCTCCTGCCTTGCCTACCTTTTGGCACTGCTCATAGGTCCCGCTGTACCCTGTTACATCTCTGGAAATTCTAGGCCAATAGAAGTTCTGCATAATTCGTCTCTTTGTAAGTTTTATGCCCATATGACCTGCTAAGGGAATATCATGGGCTATGGCTAGAAACACCAGATGGTAGGCAGTAGACACTACCACCTGCTGTATTCTCTCACCTTCTAGCCCTCCCTCAGAGCTCCACTCTCCATACAGTAACCTCTTGTCCCAATATACAGATTCCCCCTTCCCTTGAGAATCAGGTGCCTCACTAGCTACCTGCTTCAGGCCTTGCAATGTAGGGTCTGAGAGCTTAGCTTGTCTCATCCCTCTCTTTCTAACCCTTCCCATCTCTCCTTCCACAGACAGTCTGGCATCTTCTGACAGTGGTGCCTCACTGTCAGACTGGGTAGTACTACTACTCACTTTTACCTTTGCAGTCACTCTGTCCAAGGGAACATCAGTACCCACAAGCAGCCGTGGCTCACCTTCAGTCTCACTGCTACAGAGTAGCCCCCTCCCTGAAGTAATCATCTCACCAGTCCTGGCTGCAAGTATGTGGTCTGTCTGGGTCTCCCCCAGGCTACCAGACCCACATGCTTGTCTCAAAGCCTGACTGCGTGTAACTGCATAAACACATGGTACTACCTCATCCAAATCATTCCCTATCAGGACATCTGCAGGATGGTAGTTTGGTACCCTAGTTGTATCAAGACAACCTACTGTTGGCATTTTGTCCTTCCCACTTACTGGCTCCCTCACCTTTTGTTCCCCACCTTGCCTCCATGGACATCTGTATGCCACATGGCCCCACTGGTTGCATTCAAAACATTTAACCCTAGGTCCTGTAAGTGTACCTGGACTAGTGGCTTCCCCTGCTACTGGAAGATTCTTTTGGGGCAGTGTGGACTGCCCACCATGGGTTCTTTTATGCCCATGAGCAGTACTGGGTGTCCTTTTCCTGTGCAGGGATGTCCTGCTTGCTAGGTATAGGTCTCCCTTCTTCCCCAACTTATCTGAAGTAGCCCATTGTCTGTCAGCTATCCAGATCGTCATGTCCTCAGGTAAAGTGCTAAGGGCTTGTTCCCTCATCAGAAGGTCTGCCAGTCCTTCAAAAGTGGTGACCTGACATCCACTTACCCACCTATGAAAATAAGTGCTCAGTTCAGCAACATGTTCATGCACACTTTCATCTGCCTTGCGTCTATGCTCACAAAACTTTTTCCTATAAGTTTCAGATGTTAGCTTAAAAAATTCTAACAGACAGTTCTTAACAGCAGTATAATGTAAGAAATCATTGTCTGACAGTTTGGAAAGTACATTTACAGCTTTACCATGGAGTAAGGGGGTCATGAACCGTACCCAGAACCATTGGTCAACATCATACTGTTTACATACCCTCTCAAGCATATGAATGAAACTATAAAAATTATACCCCTGTGTAAACTGCTGAAGAAATTTACTGACCTTTCATGCTTCTGGGGTCCGGTTACTCCCTTCCCAATTACTTCTATGACTCTGGCGAAGACTCAGCATCTCCTTTTCATGCTGCCTCTGCCACTCCTTCTCCTCAGCTTCCAGGTGTAGCAGTTTCTTATTCTCCTCAGCCTGTAGACATCTCAGTCTCTCTGCTGCTTCTGTTTCCAAATGCCTGGCCTCCAACTCAAGTCTCTTTAGCTCCAGATGGATTTTTAAGTCCTCTGCAGAAAGGTTGAGCTGTCCATTCTTTGAGTGTTGTACATCTCTACGGCCAGTCTGATCATCCTCCTGATTGCTGTTTTCTGATGCAGCTGTGACCAAAGCTGAAATCATGTCTGCCTTAGTCAGGTTTCCATGCACCAGTCCCATAGCCTGGCACATCTCAGCCAACTGGCTCCTTGTCAGCTTGCCATACTCCTCTGTTGACATACTTGCCTGCTAACTAATCTAACAAAACAAAACATTTATTATCTGAACTCTGAATATTCACTGCATGGCTGATTTAGAGTACAAAAACACCTTCAGTGATCACTGCACACAAGCTATAGGAATTCACTATCCACACCAGTACAAGCCAATTGCCAACCAATTAATATGTGACATCCATGCACAGACCCAGTAATCAAGGAGCCTCAATCCTCACCACTAGCACCACCGAGGGGCATCCACACTGGGAGGGATAACAAGTACACACACAGTAAAGTACAATTTCCTTTAAGAGCACACAGATATCACAGTCAGTCTGGGGCTGGTTTCTCCCTTTCTCTCCAGATCCACAATAAAACTCCCCACTGGCACAGCTATAGAGTGGGATCCTTAACCAGGGTTCCAGGCCAAGTCCTCCTAGCACTCTCTCTGTCCAACCAGTGCTTCGTGTCCCTGCCCAAGTAGCTGACACACACACACACACTTTGAGGTATGAGTGATATACAAACACACACACACTCCTGGGGAAGGCTGGCACAGGTTCTTCAGTTACCCCCCCCCCTTTTCTCCAGACTATAAGGTAGAAATCACTGCCACCAGGACCCTTACATATCAGCTACTGTAAGGCCCTTCCCAAATGGTGACCAGTTTCACTGTGTAATATTACTGATATCTAAATACTAAGTGTGACTGAGCAGTGATACTATTGGAGTGACTTAGTACATTATCACTAAATACATGCAAGTACTCTAGAGCTTAAATTATCTCTATACAAAACAACCACAGTTGAAAGGTTTAAAAATATTTAATAATACATAATAAAAACACAAGACAAGTCTTCTCAATTCAACACAGTGCTAGTCAAGAGTTCAGAGATCACAGGAAAATGCCTAAAATAATACTATAGAATAATCTGACATAAATATAGAAAACAGCTAGTCTAAACTTAATATTATCTGCATTTTTGGAGGACAAGCCTGTGGATTTTATTTGTATTTACAATGACATAGAATTATCTACAAAATTCTATCTAGCTAGGCTGTCAGCCTTCACAGCAGGAACAGAAGATAATTCAGGTTTAAGAGACTAAGGAGTTTGGCCTTTCCAAATGATCTCTGTATTAGGTAGAATGAACTAAAGAGATTGGACTGGGAGGAGTGTCCCAGATCAAATTTACAACAGGGGTGGGCAACTGCAAAAGCCACCAACTTTAAGAACATAACCAGAATAGAGTGGGAGGTTGGGAGAAAACCAGTTTCAGCACAGATCAGAAAACAATGCCAAAAAATATATAAATAATTCAGTCAAGCAAAAATTAAGACACTGCAGACCTCTGAACAGTTAAAAAGGTACCAAAAGATGCTAATCATCTCTATATTTCCAGATTGTTTGAGAAGCACTGTCAGTCAGAACACAAGGAGATTCCAGCAATGATATGCAGAATTTTACAAACAGGGAATATTTTTATACCAGCAAGCCTTGATACAATCAGATAACACAAAAGCTGTTAGACCAGTTTTACCAACTTTAAGAGCACAACAGGAATATGGAGGGAGAAAACCAGTTTCAGTACAGATCAGAAAACAATGCCAGCAAATATATAAGTAATTCAGTCAAGCAAAAATTAAGACAGTGCAGAACTCTGAACATTTAAAAAAATGCCCAAAAATATACTTATCAGTTCTATATTTCCAGATTGTTTGAGAAGAGCTCTCAGTCAGAACACAATGAGATTCTAGCAATGTCAGGACATCCCCATTACCTGCCCCCTTAAACTTTTATCTAGGGAACAGATCATCACTGCTCTCTCAAAGGCAAAAAATACAGCCTCCAGGGGACCCAGTAACATCCCGGGCTGCATCCTACATGAACTCAGGCAGAAACTTGCAGCACCATTAGGCACTCCATTCAACCAAAGCCTGAGTACTGGCTTCATCCCAGCTGAGTAAATGACATCCACTGTCATCCCTTTAAGCAAAGGTGGAGTGCCCATCGATCCAGGAAATTATAGACCCATCAGCCTAACTAGCCTGATCTGCAAAACCATGGAACAGATTGTCATAGACCTCATTAACAAGGATATTGGCAACCTCCAAACACTTGATCCCACACAGTTTGGCTTTGTCACGGGGAGGTAATGTATGCTAAAGCCTCAAGTCAATG